>NC_056729.1:1961290548-1961509996 GCF_019279795.1 Protopterus annectens
GACGGACCGTGTGGAGTCTACCTTATGGCCGCCATACCTACGGTCATGGTTTGTACATGCGTCCTTTGCATCTCCTGTTGGCTATGGCCCTGTGGTACACTTTGGGACATTTCCGCTTTGCATCATTTTACGTCGCCACGTGCATAGCCACTGAGGAGATGTCAGTACTACTTTGTGGGTACTGCTGTACATACGCCTATGGTTCCTGTACTGTATGCCTACGCCTGTTATTACACTCCGCCTGTGACATGTCATCTACATACACAGTTTACACTGGCACACACATTACACACACACAGCGGAACACACGACAACCTCACCTCACACATACACATATTGCCGCCATGGCTGTCAACCTTCTATTTCCAGAGTGAGGAACACACACAGTAGTAATGTGAAACAAATGGGCATAATGTGGAACACATAGTAATGGCATAGTGACAACTTCAGCTAAGTAGGTCATAGGTTGATTATAATATGCTGATTTACTTACAGTGAAGAACCTTTACTGACTTACTATGAGTACATTCTATTTACCAGGATGTCATTTATATACATTCCTAACAATGGATGTTTGACAGACATTTTCAATGTGGAACTTGGAGGAACTGCGAGGAACATGAACTGTTTTACACCCCAAATGAGGTACGTTCCTCATAATGTCATACACTTCACTGGTATGCTTTCCGCCGCACCGACGGTTGAACACAATACCTCGTTGGCGCATCGCCGGTGGCGGCATGTATCTCCGCACTCATATCCTATGGATATGACACGCATATCTAGGGTTGCCACATTTTCAAATGCCCAAAGTGGGACATTTTTGTAGAAACGTCAGATTTTGCATGCAAACACATACCCACGGCCAGTACAAAGGACAGCAATTCACTTTTTTGACAGAATACAAACCTGTAGCATTACAGTTGCTTATTCTGTTTATTATCATATTTAGATGTTTCTTCTACAAAATAACTGTTTTATGCAACTAATAAAGAAATTATGGGAAATAGTTTTGTCCTACAATCTCAGGACATTTGCCATTTTGTCAATGTTTTGCAGGACACAACTGCCCAAAGGGGGACTGTCCCTCACAACGTGGGACAGGTGGTAACCCTACACATATCCCGTTACTGTACCGTGGACTGGTGACCATCCCGACACGCGGATATGTATTGATGCAGGTTAACATTTCCATGGCTGGCGTTACCTGCCCTGCCCACCCTCCAGGATGATCGGGTTGTCGGTCACTATGTTTACTATGTGGTGATTTCATCTTACTTATCTGTGAACTTGCATCCCTGGGTTCCATATTACCCTGTTGTACTTTATATCTGTGTATGCGTGCATATATTTCTACATGTGTACTGATATGTATTTCCGTATCTGTGTATGCACATGAGTACATATGTGGTCGACTTGCGGCGTGTGCTGTAGAACCGGCGTGCGTTGAGGTGTTGGCGTTCCATGCTCTGCTGGCTATTGGGTGTGCAGTGTTTAGGTGGTGCCTTTGTTGGAGTCACACATACGTCCGCACATACGGTACACATTACGGGCGGACATGTTTGTGTGGCGTCCATTTTACTGTGTGTGCAGGTCAGGAGGTGTCAGTCCATGGGGCCTACACTGTCAAAGTATGTGCTATGCGTTCCCTCTTTGCCAGGGCGTAGGCATATTGGGTACGCCTCTGTCTACCTACTGGGGCTGGCTCAGTGTGTCCATGGCGCTGAACGCCCTGTGCCTGTGCTTGCCCTGGCAGTTGTGGCGGGCTTGGTGGCCCTCTGGCATTATGTCCCTGCAGCAGCTGTTTCCGCAGAATCATATTGTGTAGCATACAACATACTATGAATATGTGGGCACTTGTGCCTGGAGAGTACTGCAAGGCTCCACCGGATGTATCCAAGCACCGGAACCGTGATTTCAACATCCGAACACACGCTCTATGATTATTCTCGTTTGTGCGTGTGCCTCATTATGGCGTTCTTGCATGTGTGTGTGTGCATTTCTGCTGGGTGTCATCAACCACGGCTCCAGTGCGTAGCCAGCATCCCCCACAAGGTGACCTTGTGTGATGTCCCCACTGGCGAATACCTGATACAGCTGTGAGGCATGCCAGATATGGGAGTCGTGGTAGCTTCCAGGGCTGCCAGCACACACATCCATAATAATGCCCTGCGCATTGCACACGACCTGGCAATTGATGGAGGGGTATCCCTTGCGGTTTATGTAGTGTCTACCCTGCTCCCCGGGTGGTGACTTAATTTCTATGTGCGTACAGTCTATCGCACCCAGGACCTCCGGTATTGTGCCACACGGTGGAAGCGGCGCATATTGCTAGCCAACTCCTCCTGAGATGTGGGGAAATTTATGTGCTCATGGGCATGTGGTAACATGGCATCCAGGAACTGGTGTAGTACCCTGGATGCTGATGCCTGTGAGATGCCCATTATGTCCCCGGTGGGCCTTTGAAAGGTACCTGTAGCCAGTATTCGCAAGCTCACACATACCTTTATGTCCACTGGGATGGGCTCCCCTCTGTTGTCTCTTGTTCTCAGGCACGGCCGGCACAGCTCCACTATTTGCTGTAACGTGTCCCTGTCCACCCTGTAGCGCTCTACTATCTCCAGGTCTCGCAGCCCCTGGTAGGTCACCCTTGGTCTGAAGTCTCCTTCTCCTGTGAGGCCTACAGTAGTTGTCGGCACCACCCTCCGCAACTCCGTCTGTCTCTGCCACATACCTATGCATCACGGCCACGGCGGCACCCAGCATATACATGTTAAAAGTTCCCCGTCTGTTTACACCCTACGGTGCGGCATTTGGGAAATCGCGCTGTGTGTTGTGTGCATTCACATTTAATACTGTTGTGCTGTATACCCAGTGATGTCATTGGGTGTGTCTGTGCGGCCGTATCCATGGATTATTTCCGTGGTTTTACGGTTGCAACTGCAACGGTACTGCCTGTAGTGTTACATTACAGTTGCCTGCATTGCCTTCGCCTTGCATCTTACATTACTGCATCCTGCAGGCACATGGCATATGATGCATTTTATCTGCAGCCACAGTTATGCTACCTCTGTACTTGGCTGTGCTATTTCGGTTCTTTGCTCTTTGCATTTCTACTACATCCCCTACTATCTTTGCACTCATATGCCTCCCTTTCCCGTTATGCAGGAGTCTGCATGCAGAGTTATCAGCTGCCGGCGTTTGCCCTTCCTGCATTGATTGGTGTTAATTGCTCATTACGGATCCATTTACACTGCTTCCGCATTTCCTCGTATTCTCCGCATTACCTTCCTATATCCGTGGTTGTTGACGGTGAGGCCGTCACATGACTGGTTTAGGAACGTAGTCATACCGTGCACATGCATTTGTACGCGCATTATGTACTCTCAGCGCATCTATTTCCTAACACGCCAGTCGTGATGCTGTGATGTGCATTGTACAGCCCAGATTTGCTGACCTCCAATATCCTTCCTCCTACAGTGGCACACCCTCTGTGGTTGACATGTATCTCGTAGGCCACTCCTCGGTGTAGTACCGCCACGCGTTTGCACCATCCTTACGCCGGCGCCGTTTTTGCGATTCACTATTATCTGCCTGATTTGCATGGAATTGACTACTAATACATGGTTACGGCGCCAGACACCGCCACCACTCCTTGACAACCATTGCGCTGGGGTTGCAGCTTTACATACATACTATGGTGTGTGGTGGCTGTGCAGCTGATTTGTGTTCTACTGCTCTTTTAGGACATTGTCATATTATTTCATTGCTTTGCAACTTCTGTGCACATATCCCGGGGGTCTGTTGTTCTTTCTACGTACGTGTCATTTATGTCATTTTCTACATTTTGTGCATATTTTCTTTGGACATTCTCGGTGCCTTTCCACATTGGCATATTGCACCTATATGATACCTGACTTTGACAGCCTTCCGTTACTCCTCCGTTATGTTTGGGTAAATGTAAACCGTTTTTTTTGGTTTACATTGCCGCGTCTACGCTACGCCTGCGCCACTTCGTGGATCGCTATTTGCCCTCATTTGCATGGTGCTATACCGCACACAGTGTGTTTTGCATACCTACGCCGGGGGCGGAGACGGTCCGGCGCACGCCGGTAGTGCACGTGGGATTCATTCATACCTGAATCGCTAAGCAGCCATATTTGGCGTTATAACGCCGACGCTATGCTGGCGCCTGGCGCAAGGTTCATGAATCCCGGGGACTAGTATTTGTTTGTTTGTTTTATAGTCTGCCTAAGATTTACAACTCAGTAACAAAATCACAGAGCATGGTACGGTGTTATTGGATTTTAACCATCAGCCATATTATGTAGTTAGCAATTTAGGCTTGATTGCCTTACCTTGTAACAGAAATTGCATGACATAAAGTCTAATTTTTATTTTCTTATTGGAAATGACAAGCTTATATCCATCTATAGAACACAATTTTAGTCTAAGAGCCATGTCCACATTAAAAAAAATAATTGATAATCAAAGTTCTTACTACTTCTATTGGAGTTCTTTCTTATGAGCAACTATCTTCAGTTCAGTTAAGTAAGGTATATTTAACATCTACAAGGAACAGCAATGGTAGCAACTTTTTCCCCCAGTTTTTCCAATTTGGTGATGGGATTTGTAAAGATTTATAATTTATATATGTGTTCTTTGAGCATACTGTTTCTGTTAAACTGATAAGTCATTCTTCATTTGCCAAGATGATGTATAATTGTGTGATCACATTTTATAGCAAATGCAGAATACTGGTTTCAAATTTAGAGCACATTGTTTAATGTACAGTTATGAGTTCAGAGTGCATCTAAAATGGTCAGGAAAATAATAGTAGCTAACTCATTTTTTGTTTGCTACATCCGCTCACCCCCCCCCCATCTAATGTGCTTTTTGGAAAACACATTTATTAAATTATCATTTAAGACATAGGCAAACATACATTAAAAGAAAAGTAAACAAACCATATTAACATTTTTTTCATTTACATACAAATAATGTAATTACCATTAGTCCAATATTACATAAATTGTGGAATCCATGCCTTCCCTTAAACCTCACTCCTCCTCCCCCTGTTGAACCTTATTCTACATACATTTTTTCCGTTTATGTCTACTTAATTTGTTCCTTCCCTTTTCTAAAGATTCCTCTTCCAAATCTTTTATCTCTTTTAAAATATTCAATAATTCAAATACAGTTAATGTAGACTTTGATTTCCATTTTTTAGTAACTGCTTTTTTGGAGCCAACAGAATTAAACTTAATAAGGCCTTACTACGTCTAGACAATTCAGATCCTGTTTCCCAGCTCAAAAAAAATATATATCATTAGTTACAGCCATTTGCTTACCAAATATTTCTGACAGGATACTCTGTAGGGAATTCTATCTATCATATTTGGTAACACCTTTACCATTCTTTTAGCTAGTGTAGACATAAGCACTTTATAATCATGGTTTAAAATTGAAATGGGACTACACAAAACTGGGTCTGATGGTTCTATAATGTCGTTTGGTGATACAGCTACCACAGCCTTCTTCCAATATGTTGATGTTCCCACTCCTTTTAACATTAACTTTTAACTTCCAAACTTCCACAGGAATACCATCTGTTCCTGGAAACATTTCTAAAGATTGCTTATACACATCACTGTTTTTATCTCATTCCCTCTTATCTTAACTGTCAGTTGCTTAGCCTCATCTACTGCTAACCTTGGCATAGTTAAGTCTTCCATCAAAATTTCCACTTATGATTTTTCATGATTTTTCACATTTCTCTACATTATGCAAATTTTCATAAAATTTATAAAATATCTCTAATACCTCTACATGATCTCTAGTTATTTTTCTTGTTCTAGGCTTCCTAAATTTGGTGACAACATTTTCTACTTTCTGTTGCCTAAGTTGCTGTGCTAAATGTTTTTGTGTACTGGAGTTATTATCAAAAATAGTTGCTTAACAGCAATCTTTCTAAATTCATGCATATTATATAGATACTCCCTTATTTTCTTTTTAGCACTCTGCATTTCTATTTCTTTGTTCTGTCAGATTCCCCTTTTTCTCTGATACTTCAACCTTTTATCAGCCCTCTAAGCAATTTCTATTCCTTGAACAAGAACCAAAAAGCCAAATGCAGACAAAGTAAATTAAAGTTTAAACACCAGTCACCACACTCCAGCAGTAGTAAAACGATCCTTTATTTCCAAGTTCCACACATAAGTAGTACTGAAAAGTACTTTAAAAACCATGAAGACAGGCAAATAAATGATTCTTGTAAATTGTTAAGCACTTTTCATCCGGATTTTATACAGACTTCTTCAGACAATCAGAATACATTCAATTAACAGCTTAAATACCCTCCTTATGTAGTCTTGACATATCAGGTCTGTTCTGTTGTAACACTATAAATTTAAGGGTATATATCCTTACCGCTCATTTGAGCGTAACTTGAAGTTAATGTCTTTATTAAAATAAAAATAAAATAAAAATACTAAAGTGGGTGTCGGCCTTGAACCCCATACTGTTTCACTAGGTGCATTGTTTATCATCTAATACTGTATTCTGTTTTTATTTTTATTTTGTACTATGCACATTCAGTTAAATCATATATTATATATTGTGATACTATGTTATACAGTTTGTGTTGTACTAAGGTCGATGCCACTAACCTAAATAGACTATGTACATCTAAGCAGGTTTTTGACTCTGCAACCAGTCTACTTCTCTTGTAGTTAATATCAAATATCAGTGGATACATAAATAAAATACTCTGTATCTTAAATGACTTAAATAAATAATACTATATAGTCAATAAAACATCTATAGTTTGTCAATGTTAACAAATGTTTACCATACATATATAAAATGTTGAACAGTGTTCAAAATAGTAAAAACCGTACTACCAGTTCTTAAAATTTATTAAATAATCATTCCAACTCTTGTAAAGTTTTTTCTAAAATTTAAATGTAACACTCTTTAAAATTTTATAAAATTCTTTATCAGTTTTTTTTGAAAAACCATGTTTTTAGTAATGTTTTGAAAACTAGTGTCTATTAAAAATGTCTTTAAGTGATGTTCTTTAGCTATTTCTCTCAGCGTCTGTGAAACAATATTTTTGTCTGTATATATAGTCTTGCTACTACCTCTAACTAAAAGGTGTACCTAGATGACAGACCTAAAAACTGTCATTTTCACCTAAGTAAACTCTTGAGTTCCAATATACATGAAATAGAGTATGTTTCGTTAAGTCCTGGTTCACTACAGGCATCTAGTTGCAGTTGCCAGTTAAGTTCACTTCTTTCTAGTAACAGTTTAATCAGGCTGTCATCTATGTGTTTATTGCTCACTTCTTGGGTTATATGGGAAGTAACTTTAAACTTGAAACTATGGTCAATATTAAGGTCACAATGTCTAGCTAGAGCATTGTCTGTTTTTTTCTTTTTAATAGCATATATATGCTCATAAATCCTGTCCCTCAATCGACGGTCGGTTTTACCGACGTAGAATGCTGGACATTATTGACATTGGGCTAAATACACAACTGATCTGGTGTTACAGTTGTATATATCTTTAATGTAGTAGTTCTCCTTTCTAATGACAAATCATTTTTTACTATGTATGTATCTACAATACTTACATGTGCCACATCTGTGTGTACCTGCGTTGTTCCTATTTGGTTTATAAGGTGTTTCTAGTAAATTTTTCAAATTGAAACCACGCCTAAAAGTAATAATAGGAAATTCACCTATTTTGTTAAACAAGTCTTTATCTATTGACAAGTAATACCAGTATTCCCTTACTGTTCTTTGAATGTCTAAGGCTACTGGACTGTATGTTAAAATGAATGAAAGGGAAAAACTTTTACTAATGTCCATAGGTTGGTCGAAAGCTACTGTAGTCTCCCTCACTTCTTGTACTCTATGTGCTTCTTCTACGGTTAAACTACTTGTTAGTGTGGCAATGTGGCTGTCCAGAATTGGTTTGTACACTCCTGTACTTCTTTTCACCTTTAGTTCGTGAAAAATATTTGATAAAAACCAGTTGGGGTACACTCTGTGTGTAAACATCTCGTGTAGTAACCTACATTCTTAGCTAAAGTCCTTTTCCATGCTTGTCATTCTAGCTGCACGTACCATTTGCCCCTTTACAACTGATTTTTTCTGGTGTAGGGAATGTGAACTGGAAAAGTGCAGAAATGAGTTTGAATAAGAACTTTTCTTATAAATTTTTGCAGTGTAATTGCTTTCCTTTCTATTTTTGCACAGTTCCACATCTAAGAAGTGGATCTTGTGTTCTTGATAGTTTTTAGTAAACACCAAGAAGGCCCCTGTTGTGTTGAAGAATTCCACTAAGCTGTCAGCTGTGGAACTGTCACCATTAATTATAAGAAAGATGTCGTCCAGGAACCTTGTGTAAAAAACTATTCTCTCCTTCCATTGCCTTGTAAATACAAAGTTAGTTTCCCAGTATGCCATCACTAAATTGAAGAAGCTTGCCCCACTTGGGGACCCCATAGCTACTCCAATTTTTTTGTAGGAACAATCTATTGTTAAATGAAATGTTGTTATTTTTCAAAATAATATCCAACAATTGTTCTGTCAATCTGATGTCATTATCAGTTGCCCCTTTGTTCTTCATAAATTCAGTAACCCATTCTATGACTAGATCTTGAGGCATGGATGAGTATAAGTCACATACATCAACTGTAAGAAAATTTAGTTCTTCTCTAAATACCAATGTGTTTATTTGTTCCAAAAAGGACCAAGAGTCTTTACAAATCTGTTTTTCTTTACTCACATATCTCTTGAGTATCAAGTCCACAACTTTTGCACAAGGATATGTAATGGACTGTCTTGCATCCACTAGTGCTCTTAAAGTGGATCAGTTAGTCCTTTGTGGATTTTAGGTATACCAAATACTTGTGGTAATTTAGGAAATAACATAGTTAAGTAGTGGCTTAGGTGTACATCTATTAACCCATTAATAAATAGGTCACTAATAAACATTCTAATTCTATTGTATGCTGTGTTTAATTGGTTTATACTAACTTATTCGTAGGTTTCCTTTTCTAAAACTGAAGCCATTTTCCTATTATAGTGTTCTTTTTACATAACTACTAGCCCTCCTCCCTTATCTGGTTTCATAAACCTGATAGGAAGGCTCCGAAAAGATGTTACCAGTTGTTGTTCCTCTTTAGTTATGTTTTCATGTTTTACATGTTTTTTATTGTTTAGTACGGTTTGCCTGAACTCATGTTCACATAAATACTCAAACATGCTAATGATAGAGTTACATGGTGGATTAAAGGTACTGGCAACTCTGAGTTCATTGTTACCGTATGAGGAATTCCCCATCAGTATAGTCAGGTTCAACTTACGTATGAACAGTTTAAATTCAATAAGTAATTCCGCAAGGTTACACTTATTTGTTGGAACAAAAGTTAGCCCTTTTGATAACAATTGAACTAGCAACTTGTCAATATGACATTCAGTATAGTTATAAATCTTAAGGTCACCTTCAGCATTGAGTACCACATTACATAGTGGAAACTCAGTTGTTCTTGCTACAGTTATCAACTCTTCTTGTTTCTGCGAGTGTTGTATGTCTTCTTGGGGGGAAAGTGTGAACTGGGGTTCCAATTGTTCCCCCTCCACCCTCTGTAGTTTTTTTGTTGTTGTTGCTGTTGTTGTTGCTGTTGTTGTTGCCAGTGATGTTGGCTATGGTGTTAGGGAGGGGTTGGACCTTGGTAAGTGTGGCCCCTGTTAATGTCTACATTCTGTGTATCAATAAAGTTAACACTTGTATTGATGTAATCTTACTGTTGTTCCCATTCTCCATGTAATTTGAGTCAAAACCCACATTAGGGGCTGTTTGTTGGTCTGGTCTAAACGTATGTCCCTGTACAGGTAGTTGTTCCCCTCTATTCCAAGTTACAGCATTCTGTGAACTTGGGGGTTTTGAATATGCAGTACCTCCCACGTAGGCTTTTAAATCTCTTTGCAGTTTCTTAATTTTAACGTTTTTCAGTTTGTCAAGTTGTTGGGCTATACTCGTAAAGGTACGGTTATAGTCATATTGGTATTGGTTAAAAACCATGTCTGCCTTAATGTCTTTTTCCAAGGTTAAAGTTTCTGAGGCCATCTTATTGACCATCGTTTGATAGTGTTTGGACATACACTTTAAAAGGTCCCAACCTTGGTTGTTAAAGAGTTCCACTAACTCCTTATGGAAGTCGGACCCTTCAATCAGGCCCATAGGGTACGAACAGTATCTTAGCCCCTTTGGTACTATTTTTTCTTTTATACATTTGCTGAAATAGTTAAGCTCTAGTTGTAATTTCTTAATCTTTAAAAGCTTACTGTCAAAAAGTTTCAACTTTTCAATTATGGTACTATTCCCATGGTTTAATGAATCGATATTGTTACTTGCGTGTGAGTTTTCCAGGTTTAGTTCATCGCTCAACCAGTTAGTGATGTCTTGTGGAGCAGTTAAACCTGGTACTGTGATCCAATCATTAGTAACAGTTATTGGGTTGCTGTTTGTCCTGCTAGGTTCACCAGTTACAATTCTTTCCTGTCAGTTGCTGGAAAACTGCTGGTTCGATCCTGTTGTTTGCATTTGTTGGGTAGAAGATGCTGAGGAAGTTACATCCACTCTGGGGAAACTGGAGTTTAGCCTGGTTGCCTAATCAATTCTTGCTGTGAAGCATTCCAAACGCTCATTCATTAATTCCAATAGTTGAGTTAAATTGCCTTTCTCCACCTCGTCACTTTGTACAGAGGTGTCCACTGTTGTAGTGTAGTCGTCGGTGCTTAAAGAAACCATGAAGAAGAACCAAAAAGCCAAATGCAGACAAAGTAAATTAAAGTTTAAGCACCAGTCACCACACTCCAACAGTAGTAAAACGATCCTTTATTTCCAAGTTCCACACATAAGTAGTACTGAAAAGTACTTTAAAAACCATGAAGACAGGCAAATAAATGATTCTTGTAAATTGTTAAGCGCTTTTCGTACGGATTTTATCCAGACTTCTTCAGACAATCAGAATACATTCAATTAACAGCTTAAATACCCTCCTCATGTAGTGTTGCCCTATCAAGTCTGTTCTGTTGTAACACTACAAAAAATAAAAATAAAATAAAAATATTAAAGTAGGTGTCGGTCTTGAACCCCATACTGTTTCACTGGGTGCATTGTTTATCATCTAGTACTATATTCTGTTTTTATTTTTATTTTGTACTATGCACATTCAGTTAAATCATATATTATATATTGTGATACTATGTTATACAGTTTGTGTTGTACGAAGGTTGATGCCACTAATCTAAATATACCATGTACATCTAAGCAGGTTTTTGACTCGGCAACCAGTTTACTTCTCTTGTAGTTAATATCAAATATCAGTGGATACATAAATAAAATACTCTGTATCTTAAATTACTTAAATAATACTATATAGTCAATAAAACATCTACAGTTTGTCAATGTTAACAAATGTTTACCATACATACATAAAATGTTGAACAGTGTTCAGAATAGTAAAAACCGTACTACCAGTTCTTAAAAAGTTATTAAATAATCCTTCCAACTCTTGTAAAGTTTTTTCTAAAATTTAAATGTAACACTTTAAAATTTTATAAAATTCTTTATCCGTTTTTTTTTTGAAAAAACATGTTTTTAGTAATGTTTTGAAAACTAGTGTCTATTCAAAATGTCTTTAAGTGATCTTCTTTAACTATTTCTCTCAGCGTCTGTGAAACAATATTTTTGTCTGTATATATAGTCTTGCTACTACCTCTAACTAAAAGGTGTACCTAGATGACAGACCTAAAAACTGTCCTTTTCACCTAAGTAAACTCTTGAGTTTCAATATACATGAAATAGAGTATGTTTTGTGACAGTGGGCTAAATACACAAGTGATCTGGTGTTACAGTTGTATATATCTTTAATGTAGTAGTTCTCCTTTCTAATGACAAATCATTTTTCACTATCTATGTATCTACAGTACTTACATGTGCCACATCTGTGTGTACCTGCGTTATTCCTATTTGGTTTATAAGGTGTTTCTAGTAAATTTTTCAAGTTGAAACCACGCCTAAAAGTAATAATAGGAAATTCACCTATTTTGTTAAACAAGTCTTTATCTATTGACAAGTAATACCAGTATTCCCTTACTGTTCTTTGAATGTCTAAGGCTACTGGACTGTATGTTAAAATGAATGAAAGGGAAAAACTTTTACTAGTGTCCATAGGTTGGTCGAAAGCTACTGTAGTCTCCCTTACTTCTTGTACTGTATGTGCTTCTTCTACGGTTAAACTACTTGTTAGTGTGGCAATGTGGTTGTCCAAAATTGGTTTGTACACTCCTGTAATTCTTTTCCCCTTTACATCGTGAAAAATATTTGATAAAAACCGGATGGGGTACCCTCTGTGTGTAAACATCTTGTGTAGTAACCTACATTCTTCACTAAAGTCCTTTTCAATGCTTGTCATTCTAGCTGCACGTACCAGTTGCCCCTTTACAACTGATTATTTCTGATGTAGGGGATGTGTACTGGAAAAGTGCAGAAATGAGTTTGAATAAGAACTTTTCCTATAAATTTTTGCAGTGTGTCCGCTTTCCTGTCTATTTGTGCACAGTTCCACGTCTAAGAATAACTGAGTTTCCATTATGTAACGTGGTAATCAATGCTGAAGGTGACTTTAAGATTTATAACTATACTGAATGTCATATTGACAAGTTGCTAGTTGAAATGTTTTCAGAAGGGCTAACTTTTGTTCCAACAAATAAGTGTAACCTTGCAGAATTACTTATTGACTTTAAACTGTTCATAAGTTGAACCTGACTGTACTGATGGGGAATTCCTCATATGGTAACAATGAACTCAGAGTTGCCAGTACCTTTAATCCACCATGTAACCCTATCATTAGCATGTTTGAGTATTTATGTGAACATGAGTTCAGGCAAACCATACTAAACAATAAAAAGCATGTAAAACATGAAAACATAACTAAAGAGGAACAACAACTGGTAACATCTTTTCGGAGCCTTCCTATCAGGTTTATGAAACCAGATAAGGGAATAGGGCTAGTAGTTATGTATAAAGAACACTATAATAGGAAAATGGTTTCAGTTTTAGAAAAGGAAACCTACAAGGAAGTTAGTATAAACCAATTAAACACAGCATACAATAGAATTAGAATGTTTATTAGTGACCTATTTATTGATGGGTTAATAGATGTACACCTAAGCCACTACTTAACTATGTTATCTCCTAAATTACCACAAGTATTTGGTATACCTAAAATCCACAAAGGACTAACTGATCCACCTTTAAGAGCACTAGTGGATGCAAGACAGTCCATTACATATCCTTGTGCAAATGTTGTGGACTTAATACTCAAGAGATATGTGGGTAAAGAAAAACAGATTTGTAAAGACTCTTGGTCCCTTTTGGAACAAATAAACACATTGGTATTTAGAGAAGAACTAAATTTTCTTACAGTTGATGTATGTGACTTATACTCATCCATACCTCAAGATCTAGTCATAGAATGGGTTACTGAATTTATGAAGAACAAAGGGGCAACTGATAATGACATCAGATTGACAGAACAATTGTTGGATATTATTTTGAAAAATAACTACATTTCATTTAACAATAGATTGTTCCTACAAAAAATTGGAGTAGCTATGGGGTCCCCAAGTGGGGCAAGCTTCTCCAATTTAGTGATGGCATACTGGGAAACTAACTTTGGCAATGGAAGGACAGAATATTTTTTACACAAGGTTCCTGGATGACATCTTTCTTATAATTAACGGGGACAGTTCCACAGCTGACAGCTTAATTCTTCAATACAACAGGGGCCTTCTTGAAGTTTACTAAAAACTATCAAGAACACAAGATCCACTTCTTAGACATGGAACTGTGCCCCCCCACACCCCCCCTAACTATATATTCTAACTCCAGGGTCGCACTGCAGTGGGGAAGGGGGCATATTCCATTTTCTTGCTAATAATACTTGTCAGGCAAATGAAGTGTCAGGCAAATGAAGTGTCAGGCAAATGAAATTTCAGTCATTTAGTCTCAGGCAAATGAGTGCCAGGCAAATGAAAGTTAGGTCAAAAGAAGTAGACCCATATATATATATATATATATATATATATATATATATATATATATATTCCCCCTAACATGCTGCAGCATAGCATTGAGGAACTGACAGAGTATTCTCAAGGCAGATGAGTGAAATACCCCCAGTATGCCCACACTAGGTCTCTGGAAGGTCACTGTATCTAGTATATGTAAATCCACACATACCTTGGTATCCACTGGGATGACAGATTCTCCAGGGATAGCAATGTGCACTACTGTGGCTCATAGTGGCAACCCCTAACATTTTTTGCATATCCCATAGCACAAACATCAGGAATCAGTGGGGGGGGGTCAATCCAAAGAATGAGCAGCTCTGTGTTGTGCTGTTTACACATTTCTGAATCCCTTCACCATATTGATTTGCCTTACTTGCATACACCAAGTCATTCATTTTAATAATATTTCTCATTATTATGACATTATACTGTGATTAATATATGTTGCACACAGCTATGCTCCTTCTTCATAGGTTCATAGATAAGTACTAGGCTAGCTGTTCTTGCAGGCCGTTTTAAACCTAGCTAATTTCCCTCAAAGTTGAGAATCAAACACTGTACTTTGTGACTGTGTTTGAAGTAAACACACTAACCATTATATCAACCGCCAGACTCAGACCAACCCCCAACCGTCTCAGTTACTACTAGTAGTACGTGTGCTTCTGAGTCAGTAGTACGTGTGTTTCTGAGTCAGTAGTACGTGTGCTTCTGAGTCACACATGACCTGCCCATGGCCACTTGTTGGGAAAATTTGGTTACCACAATGCCACAAGGGTTTCTGAATCCCAGCCCCATTCCTTAACATATACAACGACGAAGTTAAAAACTTAATAAAAAGTGATTGATCTTCGTCTCAGATGGTACAGCCTTAGAGTGAAGATAATAAAGTAATCCCGAGTGGTGAAATAATGTCCTACACACTGTGGTGCAGGAAGGCATACCCTCTACAAAAACTGCTGTCTGCAATTTAGTGCAGGTAACAATTAAACAAAACTATATAATGCTCGCGCACATGTCTAGATGTTTGTGTACAGTAACAAGTACTTTTGTGCAGATGATGCTAGGCATTTGTATTCAGTGAAGTTAAGACTGAAGTGGTAGCAGTGGACCCAGAATAAAATGGTTGTGTTATTTTTAACCTTTATGCTTTCATGGAGCCTTTCCCTTTTCACCCTAGTTTTCATTCCATTGTAGGATTTCCCTTCCCTAATATGTACGTCTCCCCATTTTTACCATTTACCCCAATGGCACTGTTCTTTCTATTCTTATTTGTATTGTGTAGTAGTAAACAGGAATTAAACTTTGCTAGATTATTTTGTAAAAACTGACAAAAAAAGTAGAAAGACAAATCCACCACAGTCCCACAGATGCACTGCCATATCCCTCTGTGGACCTCCCTGCAGTAATGATGAAATTAATGCATGGGAATGCAGCCATGGATGAAAACACCCCGGTGCTGTCCAGTGCTGCTTTAACTGCGACTGACTACAGCACAGAAGAATTAATGCAACTCTGCTGAAGATGGGTAAAGATGAATTCGTCATGCATTTGACTGTGTATACTGCATATATGCTGGGCTAGTACATTTATTTATTTATTTGACATTTGTTGACCGGGTTGGTCTGACAGAGCAAAAGCCCTTTTTCAGAGGAGGCCCGGGGAGAAAAGCACCATCAGTAATACATACAAATATAGTCTAAGTAAAAAATCCAAAGTGTATAGACAAATAGAAATAGTTATTATAACATGTCCAAAGGTATGGACACATGTAATATAACAAATGCATAGTGTAACAATTGTACATCAGAAGTTCTATACAATTATAAACCACTGTACTATGAGTAGTACAGTAGTAAAAACAAGTAACAAGTAAAAGTACACAAGTAGCAAAGATATATACAGGACAAACACATTTGTACAACAGAAGTTATATACAAGCATATACCAAAGGCACTTTTGAGTTGTACAGATACAATTCCTAAAACCTAACGATAGCAGAAGTTATAGCTAGAGTTCAGATAGGAAGATAAATCCTACAGTAGTAGCATAAGATGAATGTAAGGTTAAAAGAGAAGAGACCAAAGAATGTCAGATGTATGTAGTTCTTGTTAGTCTGGAAGAAGAAGGGAGTTGAATTTCAAGGCAAGAGTGGACATGAGAGGAATAGAGGAGGAGAGGTGAGAGGATGGACTATGGGGCCAAGGAGCTTGTCATGGTGGGTGAGTACTGTGACAGATCCATGTACTGTTAAGATGGGTTTTGAGAGCAGTCTTGAATCTATGTGGGTGATTAATACACCTGATGTGTAGTGGGAGTTTGTTCCAGACTTGTGCAGGAGAGTAGCTTTACAAGTTTTGCCCAATTTTGCTCTTAGGTTTGTAGATAATGATGAGGTTTTGTTCAGAACTTTGGAGAGACCGAGGGGGTTATAGTATGAGACTAGTGAGGCCAGGTCAGGGCAAGAGGAGGGCTAGTACAGAATAGAATGTATGATCTGAAGCTGAGAGATGAGAAGTTAATGAGGAAATTCTAACCATTTTAGACTTTTGATCGCATGACAATGGTGAAACTGATAAGTTTAACCTGCTGTAAATCTAGCTATTTTGTTGTAAGTAGATTCTAGTTTAGACAGGACTGAGAATTGTAGAATCTGTGAGGATTTGAGAGCCATAGAAAAAGCTTGGAAGGAGGTAAGAATGGGATAGAAAGATTTTGGAACTGTTGGTGAGGAAGTTTTTGTTCCAATAAAGAAGAAGTTTTTGATGAGTTTTTTAATGTTATTGGCGATGTGTAGATCAAATTTGAGTTGGTCATCTATGATGACCCCTAGAAGCTTGGTGTAGAGACTTGACTGAGACAGGTGTATTATTAATGGAAGAGACAGAAGGTAGATTTAAGATGGTTCAGGGTTTTGGAGGTGAAGAGAAGGAGTTTTGTTTTTTTAGGTTTAAGAATCAGCTCATTCTTGGTGAGCCAATTTTCGATTGAATGGAAGTAGTTTTGTGTGAGAGTATTTAGGTCAGAGAGGGAGTCCGCTATGGTAATGACTGTGGAGTCCTCTGCATATTGCATGAGACAAGAATGTAACTGAAGAGTAAAAATGTTGAACAGAAGAAGGCCTAGAATAGACCCTTGGGGTACTCCCATTTTGATAGGGAGGGCAGGAGATGTAGTAGAGAGCCATCTAACTGACTGCAGCCGATCAGAGAGGTAACTGGCAAGCCAGCAGATAGTTGAAGGGGACATATTAAGTTCAGAGAGGTTAGTAAGAAGTAGGCTGAAAGAATCCACACAGTAAAGGTTGGAGGTGCTTCATTAGAAAGTATGAAAGTGACTCATGTTATCCCTCAGGACTCAATGCTGGGACCAGATCTCTAAGCAAAGAGTCAAGATCTCTGTCTAGCAAAGTCTGCAAGTGATTGCAAGCTGGGGGTTATTCTTAAGTCACCATTTGCTACCCAAATCCTCCACAATGAATTCACCCTAGTAAACTCTTGGTGTACTAAAAATGTGCTCAAATTAAATGCTAAAATATATAGAATCCTCATTATTGGCAAATGACTCCTTGTTTCATCATTCTATCTAGATGACACACCTCTACACAATGAAATATAGTTAGCTCTAGACATCAGATATTGCTTGCTCATACTTGCATTAATAAATCCAAAACATGCTGCATTCAAGCTCGCAGAATGGCAAACAACTGTATAAGTGTTTGACCTCTGTCTAGTGCAGGTAAACAAACATTAATTGTCATTCATATAATATATATTTACATTGCCATGTTACATGTTTATCTAAATATCTTGACAATCAATTAGCACAAACAGAACTGCTTAGTCTCATATGAAAGCTCTGAGCTAGGTGAATAACATGATGCTGACAGTATTTGTGAAATTTATGTGGTTGCTGAGATATTAGAAGTTCATTACAAAATATTACAAACTTAATAGATAATATGATAATTGTGACTTATAAAATCCAGTTTAAGACCAAAAACCTTAAGAATACTACCACTATAAACATAATTTGGGCTGAACAGTTTGCTATTTATACCTCTTTAGTAATCCCCGGGATGCCAGAGACATTTTGTTTGAAATGTGAGGAGATAATTTAATACTTTCAAAAAGCTTAGACTTTGCCCATTGTAAGTTGTGATGCAAACTTCCAAAGCTGTGCTAGAGGGAATGAGTTAATGACCTAAGTACTTGGTTGATAGCTCTCGTTCTCTCTTTTGGCTATCATGTAACAATGGTTATCAGGAAATCCTTTTATTTAGTCCAGCTAATTGCCAAAAGAATATCATCAAAGAATAAAGAGGTAATCACTCTATTATACTTAGGACTAATTAGCACATTTATTGAGCACAATGCCTCATTTGGGACGTATTTGACTAAACACATCAAACAATTAAAAATATCCCAAAGGTTATTAACCAAAAAAAAATCAATACACTAAAGTCCCTGAGCTAATGGGTAAGACTGGAAGATCTATCCCTTTATTGTGTCTTATTGAACTTTTAAGGGGAGATCTCTTTCGCACTTATGCACCTTTAGAGACTCAGTTGCCCTGGACTTCCTATTTCTCTGCAAGTCCAATTTCTCTACCAGAACTAGAACCAGCAAACTGCCAAGATGACTCCACATTGAGTAAAAGCTTAACTCTAGCTCTCCCAGTCTGAAAACAGAAACTCAACAGAGAAGGCCAGTATACTTTGTAGTTATGGGTAAATTTCAGTATGGCTAATAAGTGTACTGCCTGGATGCCAGGAAAAGGAAATAAAGAGGACCTAGGAAAATGAGCTACAAAAAGTGAGGAAGAAACACTGACTGCAGAAAGTTCTGTAGCTGTTCAACAAAAAGAAATTCAACCTCCAGAAATGACTTCCAGTCACCTACAGAAAAATATGAGACAACTGCATACAGAACTGGTTAAGCTATGCAAAACACTGATGGAGTATATCAACACAAACAACAAAAGGCAGGTAAAATGGAAGCTGCTTTAAACAGATATTCAGATGAGGTGATAAAGTTTCAAAAATCATATTGAAATGAAGAAAAGGCTGGCTGAATATGAGACTGCTCAGGAACAGATGTTTCCAAAAATAGTAGAATTAGAGGACAGAGCACATAGGTAAACCTGAGATTTTCAGCTATACCAGAGAAGCTGGAAGAAACAGACTGCATTAATTTTATGGTAGTACAAATAAGCAACTGGACTGGTATTCCACAGCAGGAGTTGTTAGTTGAAAGATCACATTGAGTGTATTCTCCAAACCTGGTTAGGAGAAAGCAACTTACACCTTCAATAGTAAAGATGCAATCCTACCAGCAGAAGGAGTTGATTCTGATAAAACTATGGCAGGAGGGCAAAATACTAAAATATAGAGACAACAGACTGTTTGTGGAGACTGATTACTCATTATACACCATGCAGAAGATGAGTAAATTTATTCCACTATTCAGGCAATGTCAAAACATAGGTGTGAGTTTCAAACTCCTGTACCCAGCCATCTTCAAGGTATTCTTCCCCGGCGGGAAAAACATTTTTTGATGAAGTACATTCTAAGGAAGTAATAGAAAAGTTTGTCCAACAAAAAGTGAGCTGTGAAGCAGAAGGAGATTCTACTTCTTGTTCTTCTGGTAATAAAAACCACAGATAGACTGCACCTGTGAAACCCTTCCCACTGTTTCAACAGAAAATGTTGGTGGGAACGAAGGGAGTATGTGAATTGACTAGAAGAACTGACCGTATGTTGGAAATGAAGCAGAGACAGAATGTGGGAGATGAAGATGAACAGTAATAAAACCAGTAACTTAATGTGGGATTGCAATGTAATAATTATTTTTGTGAAATTTGACAAAACAAGAACATCTGGAACTATTGGATTTTTTCAGAATTTGTTGGACTGGTGGATGACTCTAAAGTATATGCCCTACTTCATGTCATTAATGTCTGGAAAAATGCTTTGTGGAGGGGAGAAGAGGGGAGAAAGTTAACTGTAAATAAAGAAAATATTTATTCTTAATATTTTTGTGGTGTATGGCTTTCTTTGCATGCTATAATGTAAAGTTTTCTCAGTTATTTTTAAGTGTAATGGGGATTGTAAATAGGTGCTGCTGTTCTTTTTTTTCCTTTCTCCTTTCTCTCTTTCTTCTTGTTTAGTTTGTTTTAAGAAATGTAGGCACCACAACATAAAAAAATACCTGGTTAAAAGAGCATGACAAAAGAAAAATTAATGTGCTTTTTCTCAGTCTTACATGGAGCATGACTGGATTAAGTATCTTAGATTGATTTAGTAACAAGTTTTAAATATAGCAAGTAAATGAAAAAGAGTATTGAATATTATGAGCATTTTTTCTAGCAAATGAATGTATGCTTAGTAACAATTCTGTATCTAGCCCTTATGTCTCCTTGGAAACAATCTGATAAAGACAGCTTGACTGTCTGGTTATCATGTCTCAATGGAGACAATCTGATAATGAGAAATCGGCTGTCTGGTTCTCAGGTCTCTATGGAGACAATCTGATAAAGAAAAATTGGTTACAGTCTGGTGGAGAATGACTAGTTGAGAATAAAAAAAGAAAAGAGAAACTGGCTAGGGGATAATGTTCTCTGAAACCATTCAGGAGTTTTCCCAGCTGGGAGAGCTATAAAGATAAGACAACTTTGGTTACACTTAGTAGAAGCACAGGCTGCACCATTTGTCTTAGCATGGATAACCTTTCTTTTAGGCTAACTCAATTCTGTGAGTGTGGCTGTCAGTTTGGAACATTTGTTCCTATTCAGAGGGTAAAACTTCAGTATTTGAAGATATATATAGTTTTGTGTGTTGGTATTAAATTAATAGGTTTTTAAGGGGTACTGAGGGTTGGTTTGCTTTTTTATTTGAGCGCTTTCAATAAATTAAAGCGTTTTGTAAGATGTGACATAGGCTCAAATGGATATGACAAGAAACAACTATACAAAATTTCAACCTGCCAAATAGTGTATGGATACAACACAAAAGCTGGAACTAGAAATTACATAAAAGGTGGGAAGAATAACTTTTTAATATGATGATGTTTTCTCTAATGTCTTTAAATGTCAATGGTCTCACAGATTAATACAAAAAAGAAAGAACAGTGAACTATATTAAAAACATAGAGTGCAGATAGTTATGTTACAGGACACACACTTGGAAAGAAACAAATGTGAATTTGATAAAAAAAGGTTTTCAGGATGGTTATTCAGCAGAATATCTGGGACAAAGGAAAAGGGGAGTACTTATATTAATTGCAAGAGGAGCTCCAATAGTGATAGAACAGGATAAAGAAGATAATAATGGCAGATTTGTAGAGGCAAGGGGCTACTGGCAAGGGAGGAGGATTACACTGATGTATTTATATTCCACCTAAAACTGCTAGAATGGAGCTTAAGAAAATTCTGGGAGAAATAATCAGTTTTCAGCAAAGAATATTACTTATAGGAGGGGACTGGAATTTGATTTGCAGCAGTAAAGATGTGTCTGTGGCACAGAAGGGAAAGTATAATAAAGGAGGGTAGAATTTTGAAGACATTTATGAAAATATTTGGCATGGGAGATGCAAATTCAGTAATCAGAGTTTGGAGTGAATTTACATATTATTCCCCAAGATATAAAAACTGGATAGGCTAGACAGAATTTACATTTCACAGGAACATATGCACTTAATTGAAGGTCTTGATGCACACCCAATAACTATTTCAGATCATGCACCAATAATAATAATTAAAATAAAAATATTGGGTAATGAAATAAAAATGACACACTGGCACTTTCCCACCTATCCATTGAAATGAGAGGAGTTTAAAGTATGGGTATTGGAGTTTATTCAGGAGCTATTTGAGAATATAGAAATTATTTCTGAAAATATAGATATGGAATGGGATAAAATTAAGGTGGAGCATAAGATAGGGTGGAAATAAAAGAAAGGGAGGTATGGTTAAGAAGTAACAAGAATTATTTAGAGGCACTGACAAATGTTAAAGTATTGCAGAATAGGGGGAATCTCACAGAACAAGAAGAGGATCAACTGCAGAATGCTAAGCAGAAAATAAGGGATTACCTCGATGATATACATGAGTTTAGAACGATTGCTGTTAAGCAGCTGTTTTTTTGATAATGACACTAGAGCACAAAAACTTTTAGCACAATGATTCAGGCAACAGAAAGTAGAAAGGGCTGTGCCAAGCTTAGGGTGCCTATAACAACAAAGGTAACAAGAGATCAGATGGAGGTTTTAAAAATAATTTTGAAATTCTATGAAAGCCTGTATAAAGCAGAGAAATATGGAAATCAAGAAAAGATACAAATGGAAGGGTTTATGGTAGACTTAAATATACCAAGGCTAGAGGTAGATGTGGCTCAATTACTAACGGTTATGATTGGATGTTATTAGATAAAAATTGTCATGTATTACCAATCTACAGGAAAGTCCCCAGGAGTAGAAGGTTTTCCTGTAGAAGCTAGGAGGGATAAATGATAAAGGTCTGTAAGATTTTGTTTGAAAGTATTCTAAGAGGAGGATAATTACCAACATCCTGGAAGAAAGCAGTGGTAGCTGTAGTACCTAAAGAGAGAGTAAGGATCCATTATATCCAGCTTCATTCAGGTCCATTTCAATACTAAACCATGATTATAAAGTGTTCATGACTATAATGGCTAAAAGAATGGAAAAAGTAATGCCAACATTGATAGATATGGATCACTGTTGTTTTGTGGACGGGAGGCAAACATTTGACAACATTAACAGAACATTGATGATCCACAGGGATGCAGGATGTAAGAAAATACCATTGTTATTGGTAGGTCTTGATGCAGAGAATACATTTGACAGAGTAAACTGGAACTTTATGAGCAGGGCAATGGAAGCATTTGCATTTCCTGAAAAAAATTACAAGGTTGATTAGTAGGATATATGAAGGATCTGAGGTGAAAATTAAAGTGGGTGGGGTCCTCTCTGATCATTTCTGCTTGGGCGGAGGAACCAGGCATGGGTGTCTTCTTTCCCCTTTGTTATTTGCATTATATTTACAAACATTGGCAAAGAAAATAAGGGACTCAGAAATTCAAGGATATGTATGGTAGTCAAGAAAAGCTGGCTCTATTTGCAGATAATATTATTATATACCTGACAAAACCAGAATTAGACATTACACTGTTGTGGAACATATTGAGACAATTCCAGATCTTTTCAGGATACAAAATTAATGAAGCTAAAACAAAGGCAATAGCTGTAAATTATGTACCCACATATCCATATTTATAGGGACATGATAAAATTAAGTTGCGATGACTCACCACTGTCAACCACTAATCAAGGAGCCTCAATCCTCACCACTGAGAGTAGTGGGAGATGTTTACTGAGAGGATAACTGGTACACAATTAGTATTTCCAGATGCAGCTCTCTGCATCAAGTGCAACTTCCCTTAAGAGCAGACAGAGACCACAGTCAGTCTGGGGCTGGTTTCTGCCTCTTCCTCCAAATCCCCAATAAGACTCCCCACTGGCACAAGTTAAGATCTCAGCTGAGTGACCAAGCCAAGATGGCCAGCACCCTCTCTGTCCAACCAGTGCTTCATGTCCCTGCCCAAGTAGCTGACACACACTCTTTGAGGTTTGATTTACACACACACACACACACACACACACACACACACACACACACACACACACACACACACACACACACAGACACACACACACCTGGGAAAGGCTGGCACAGTTTACTAGCTATGCCCTCTTCTGCTTAGACTATAGGGTAGTTACCACTGCCACCAGTCACTCCTTACCAGCTGCTTTAGGGCCCTTAACAAAGGGTATCCAATTTTACTGTGTAATATTAATACTAATACATATTGTAGTTTGAGCAAGAGCAAGGCTATTAGGAGTGGCCTACGCAGTGCCTCCAATAAAATATTCAAGTACTCTCAAAACATAAATATCTTTACACAGATCAGCTACAATGAAAGGTTTAAATATATTTAATGATTCTTAAAGGCATACATACATATTGATCTACACTAACCTGCTGAAAATTTCTAAGAAAGCATTTGCCACCTTTTCTGCCTGAATAGAGGACAGGGCCACCACCTCAGGGTATCAAATAGCATAATCTACTACCACCAGATATACGTCTTCCCTGTGGAACTTGGGGTACTCAGAGGCCCCACAATATCCATAGTTACCCTCTGAAATGGCTCCTCAATCACAGGCAAAAGCATCAAAGGAGCTTTGACCTTGTCTCCTGACTTGCCTACTTTTTGGGACTGCTCACAGGTCCTGCAGTATCCTGTTATATCCCTGAAGATCCCAGGCCAATAAAAGTTCTGCATAATATGTCTCTTGATATGCTGTAGGCTCATGTGACCTGCAAAGAGAATATCATGGGTTATGGCTAGAAGTGCCAGATGGTAGACATTGGGCACTACCAGCTGCTGTATTATCTCACCTACTAGCCTTCCCTCAGAGGTCCACTCTCTATACAGTAACCCTTTGTTCCAGTATACAGAATCCCCTTTTCCTTGAGAATGAGGTACCTCCCTAGCTACATCCCTAAAGCCTTATAATGTAGGGTCTGAGAGCTAAGCCTGTCTCAGCTGTCTCTTTGCAATTCTTCCTAGCTCCCCTTCCACAGGAAGGCTGGTATCCCCTGACAGTGGTGCCTCACTGTCAGCCTGGGTACTACTACTCACCTTTACCCTTGCAGTCGCTCTGTCCAAGGCAACATCAGTACCCACCAGTAGCTGTGGCTCACTTTCTGTCTCACTACTACATGGTAGCTCCCTTTCTGAAGTAACCACCTCACCAGTCATGGCTTCAAGTGTGCAGTCTGTCTGGGTTCCCCTGTCTCCAAGCCTGGCTACGGGTAACTGCATGCACACAAGGTAAGGAATTATCAAAATCATTCCCTATCAGGACATCTGCAGGGATATCCTCAAACACACCTACTTGCTTGCTTCCTTTTCCACCATCCCAGTCAAGGTGAACCCTAGCCAAAGGTATTTGGAGTGGGGTCCCTCCTAAAGCTCTGACTGGAGTAGACTGCCCAAGCAAACAGTGCTCCACTTTAACCATTGCAGGCTTCACAATGGTTAGGGCAGAGGCTGTGTCTCTCTTAGCTGTGGCCTGATCCCATCTACTAAGATAGGATATAACCTTTTTTGGTACTTTAGTACCCCTGTTTCTCTTAGCTGTGGCCTGATCCCATCTACTAAGATAGGATATAACCTCTTTTGGTAGTTTAGTACCCTTGTTGTCTCCAGACAACTTACAGCTGGCATTCTGTTATTCCAATCTGCTGGCTCCCCTAACTTTTGCTCCCCACCTTGTCCCCATGGACATCTATATTCTACATGGCCCCACTGGTTACACGTAAAATATTTAACCCTTGATCCTGACTGTGTACCTGAACTAGTAGCTTCCCCTGTTACTAGCGGACTCTGTTGGGGCGATTTAGGCTGCCCACCATGGGTTCCCTTATACCCATGTGTAGTACTGGGTATCCCTTTTTCCTCGGCAGTGATGCCCCGCTTGCTAGGTATAGATCTCCTTTTTTTCCCTAACTCATCTGTAGTGTTGCATTCTCTATCTGCCAACTGGACTCTCATGTCCTCAGGCAAAGTTCTAAGGGCTTTCTCCCTCACCAAAAGGTCTGCCAGCCCTTCATAAATGGTGACCTGACAGCCACTCACCCACCTATGTAAATAAGTGCTTAGTTTAGAAACATAATCACACACACCTTCATCTGCCTTGCATCTATGCTCATGAAACTTTCCTATAAGCTTGAGGTGTTAACTTAAAACACTCTAACAAACATTTCTTTACTTGATTATAGACTAGATAATCAATATCAGACAATTTAGAAACAGCAGTTACAGCTTTATCATGGAGTAAGGGGGTCGGGAACTGTACCCAGAGCCCTTGGTCATCATTATACTGTTTACATATCCTTTCAAACATATGAATAAAACTATCAAAATTATCACCTCTGTAAATTGTAGAAGAAATTTACTGACTTATATTGCTTCTGGGGTTCAGTCACTTCCTTCCCCATTACATCCATGACCCTGGCAAAGAGTCAGCATTTTCTTTTCATGTTGCCTCTGCCACTCATTTTCTATGGCTTCCAAATGCTGCAATCTCTCTGCTGATTCTACTTCAACCTCCAAATGTCACAGTCTATCTGCTGATTCTATTTCCAAATGCTTGGCCTCCAGTTAAAGTCTCTTTAACTCCAGATAGATTTTTAACCTGTCTGAGGCAAAGTTGAACTGTCCATTTCCTGAGAGTTGTACATCCCCAAGGCCAGTCTGGCTCTCTTCCTGGTTGCTGGTCTGCGATGCCACTGTGACTAAAGCTGCAATCATTTCCACTTTAGTCAGGTTGCCACGCACCAGTCCTTTGGCTTGGTACATCTCAGCCAACTGGCTCCTTGTCAGATTTCCATAATCCTCTGCTGACATGTTTGCCTGCTCTCGCTGACTAACTAAGCTAACAAAAAAATAAATAAAACTATTGTGATATAAAACTCTGAATGTCTACTGTGTGGCTGTTTGAGAGTACAAACACCTTCTTTAGTGACCACTGTTTATGGGCTATAGGAGTTCAATATCCACACCACTGAATCCCAATATGTGATGTGGTGATCCCACCACTGCCAGCAAATTAATATGTGATGACCCACGACTGCCAATCAGTAATCAAGGAGGCTCAGTCCTCACCACTGGCAACAGCGGGGGATGTTCACTAAGAGGATAACAGGTACACAATCAGTATTTCCCGATGCAGCTCTCTGCATCAAGTGCAGTTTGCCTTAAGAGCACACATAGACTACAGTTGGTCTGGGGATGGCTTCTTCCTCTTCCTCCAAATCCCCAATAAGTCTCCCCACTGGCAAACCTAAAGAGTTGAGATATCAGCTACATGACCAAGCCAAGACCTCCAGCACCCTCTCTGTCCAACCAGTGCTTCATGTCCCTGCCCAAGTAGCTGACACACACACTCTTTGAGGTTTGATTTACACACACACACACACACACACACACACACACACACACACACACACACACACACACACACACACACACATATATACACACACACCTGGGAAAGGCTGGCATAGGTTTACTAGCTATGCCCTCTTCTGCCCAGACTATAGGGTAGTTACCGCTGCTACCAGACCCTCCTTATCAGCTACTTTAGGGCCCTTAACAAAAGGTGTCCAATTTTACTGTGTAACATTTATACTAATACAAGATTGTTTGACCAAGAGCAAGGCTATTAGGAGTGGCCCACACAGTGTCACCAAATAAATATGCAAGTACTCTCAGAGCTTAAATATATCAACACATATCAACCACAATGAAAAGTTTAAATATATTTAATAATAAAGCCACAATAAAAGGTTTAAATATATGTAATAATAAATAATAAAAGGACATGACAATACTATATATATTCACAGTGACATCACAGTTCAAAACCACAGGAACTATTTAAAATAACATTACATTACAGGCTCACACAAATAAAACAAAAACTAAACTAAGCTTCACTATATTCCTGACTGAATCTAAGAGAGTTACTATACCCTAGCAACTTACTTAATTAGAGCAAGGCAGATGATGTGGTGAATAATTCTTGTTGTTGTCAGGCCCAAGACAGAATGCAGAATGCTCTGTCTCACTAAGAGACTTCTCAGAATATCGTAAATATTACTGCTGGGATAGCTTGCAGAATGACATCATTTCTAGTCACCTGACTTCTAGTTCCCAGGCAAAACCCCCACTGCTGGGAGCTGGCAGTATTTCGCATCTACCTGTAAAAATACCCAGACAAGTGCTTTTGCTCAGACCTTTGGCAGGTGCTGGAAGTCATAAAACAATTGCATTCCTTCACGCTTCCAAAGTAGCAATTAGTTCACCTCACAGACAATACAGAAAGCTTCCTAGTACATATGTTGTGTCTCTATCTGCATTGAAACCTGTCAGATAGCATATAAAGTGATTTAATTTCAAATATATTTCTAATGTTTGCTGGACTAATGTTAACCCTCCGTTTTCCTCTGTTAACATATACATTTAAACAGTTAGAATAGTGCATGTACATTTCTATTCTCTTCCAGTAGGGCACACTGTGGATACATTTTATGCACACGCACTTTACAAATACCTTTTCAATGCAAGCATCTTATATAAATTAATTTCATATTCACAAATGACATATAATTATTTACAAAATTCCAGCTAGCTGTGCTAGCATTACCTCCTTTTGTCACAGATGTATTTAGAAGTATGGATCAAAAATGATTCTGTTGTGGCAGCTAAGGATATCTTGGAAGACATTAAACAAAAGATAATACAAAAACTGGAAAATGGAAACTTTATTATATGTTTATGGACATGGACAGTAAGTTAAAAACAGTTAAAATGTTTTTAGTCCCATTAGTCTTATACATAGGTCAGGGTGGCCATGGTGGTGCAGCGGTTAGCTTTGCTGCCTCACCGCAAGAGGTTCTCCGGTTCGATCCTCGGCTGGGATGCCTTCTATGCAGAGTCTAGATGTCCTCCTTGTGATCATGTGGGTTTCCTCCGGGTGCTCCAGTTTCCTCCCACATCCCAAAGACATTGGATTGGACACTCTAAATTGGCCCTAGGTGTGAGTGTGTGCATGCGTGTGTGTGTGCCTTCTGTGGAAGGTTGGGTGCCAGGCTGGCAACTCGACACCATAAAACTCCACTGCCAATCATGAGCAGACAGATGATCTGCTGTGGCAACCCCCAACCAGGAAAAAGTCAGAAGAAGAAGAAGAAGTCTTATACATAGGTCAGGCATACTTTTATCAGCCAGAGGAGACGTTGTGGATAACAATTAATAAAGAGCTGAAGGACTTTATCTGGGAGGGGAAGATGGCAACAGTTAAGTGGAATAAGTTGATTCTTCCAGTAAAACAGAGCGGATAGGGATTATCTGATTTGAAGTGGTATTTCAGAGCTACACAGTTAAGGCTGTTATGTTTAGCTCAAGCAGAAAACTATAATTCAAAATTGAAAGGGATGATGATGAAACATGGATGGATGAAGCTCAAGAAACAAAGAGAGACTGGGATTTTTTGGATGCAGGTCATTAAGGAGAATAACAATAATCATACGTAATATTATATCTATACAGTAGCAGAAAGTATCCTAAGAACTAAGCCAACACGGGAAAAGAGAAAAAAGAGTCTGCCAATAGGGAAGACTGCAATTAAGGATATAGACAATAGGCAAGAAGGGGGTGGAATTTATTGGAGAAAACTGGCAAAGGAACAAAGGTATTGGGAGCAAATAACTAGAGAGGGAAAGATGATAGAATGGGAAGATTCCAAGAATGTATTTAGACTTCAGGTTAGAGATTGCCTTCCCTATCAAGGACTGATATCAGAGTATAGGCAAAGAGAAAAAATAGGGGGTCCTAAATGAAAGACTAGCACTAGTAGAGTATTTAGTAGAATGTAGAACAGAAGCTGCAATTAAAAAAGGAATAATTAATAGAGCATATGAAATATTGCATCATAGCTATAAGAATCAATCAGAGGATAGTAGAAATAATTGGGAAGAAAAATTGGATAAGCAATTCACACAGAAACAATGGGAGGATATATGTATGCCTCCCAAATATGCAACAAAATCTAGAAGATTTAGGATTTTTGCTTGGAAATGTTTACATATTTTTTATACTGCAAGTAGACTCCAGAGAATTTTTCCATTAGGTAGACAGCAAATGTTGGAGGTATGAATGGAAAGAATGAGGTAATTAGGAACATATTTTCTGGGATTGCATTGAGTTGGCAGACTTTAAGGATTCCCTGAGGGATGTACTATCGGAGATGCAGGGTTGGAAGATTGGTGTGATGAGGGAGATGATTTTTCTGAGCTGTGATACATAATCGAAATTGCGTAGACATGGTAAGGCCTTGCTGCGTCTAATTATGGTGGCTGCCAAAAAAACAATTACTAGAAAATGGAAATCAAAGTATAAACCAACTATACTAGAAGGAGTGAACATAGTCACAGAGATAAAACAACTGCAAATGAGATCTTTAGAAAAGGGTAGGAGCAAACTACATAGGCAAAAATGAGCCATGTAATGTTTGACTAAAAATGATTGGGTAGATTATAAGTGATGTATAATGTCTGCAACTGGGTGTGTGTCAGTATGGTTTGTGATGTAAAATGCATGCCACTAGGATGGTGTCTGTGTGTTTTGTTTTCATTTTTATAAATGTATGATTGTCTATGTCATAAGTGATAATGTAATAAAGATGTTTCTTGTTTAAAAAAAAGAACTAGAATCAGGAAAATATCTTCACCAACAGATAAATAAGACACCATGGAGATACAGGTTTCCCAGCAGCTCCAACACCTGGAACAAGTTCCCCTGCATGTTAAGCAGTGCAGCTCATTATCTTCCATTAGACATAAAATAGATGATCGGATGGATATCCACAGATTTAATCTTGGATTTTCCAGCATGGACCTTCTCAGGATAGAGACCCTGCCTGAAGGAGGGTACTGGCAAGGCAAGGATGAGGGCAAGCCCCCCTACACCCCCCATGTGGAGGGTTGCTTCATCCACACCCTCACTACTTATATATACTAACAGATCTGAGATTGCACTACATTTGGGAAAAGGTATATATCCTTATCCTCACTGTACTTTCGGTTAGGTGCACTTTCGATAAAGTGAGTCTCGGGTTTCAATTGTTCGAAGAAATATGTTTCCTAACAACAGAAGTAGAGCTATATTTATTTATTTTACATTTGTTAACCGGGAAGGTCCGACTGGATATATGTCCATTTTCAGCAGAGGCCCGGGGAGAAAAGCTTCATACAGTAAATATAAGACAGACCAGCATAATACTCTGTAAAATACAATAGAGAAATACAGTCATGAGAAATGTTTACATATTTACATAATGAAACCATTCCACTATTAGTATAATTCATGATAGAGGTTATACAATATCTTTGTAGGTCATTGTCCAAGTTCCCAGCCCAACATTCAAGAGGTTCATATATATGTGTGTGTTTCTTTAGAGGTTACATAAAATACATTCTAGATTTCACTTGAGCACATGTTAGTACAGAGTAATATAGGTTAGGATTCAGAGATACTGCTAAGAGACCCTAGTTGGGTGCACAGTAGTAAAGTGTAGGGAATTAGTCAGGGGTCAAGGACAGAGCCATCGCAAAGTGAAGTATTGAGTAAGACTCTTTTTAAATTGGGTTGGAGAGGGTTGTAAGGTTAGTTCTGTAGGAAGAGAGTTCCAGACTTTACCAACTATATATATATATATATATATATATATATATATATATATATATATGCCTTTTCCAGGCATTGTATGAGCAGTATTCCTATGATAAAGCATGACTGAAACACAGGCAGCCTGGATGGAATAATGCAGCTTCATGGCATACTGGCTGCAGGTTTTACTTTAGCTCTGAGATGTTCTTGTACTTGATAACAAGAAACATTAAACTGCAAAATATAAAATTTCATATCACAGGAAATAAAGACACTGAAGTAGTAGAGAAGTGGATAGATGCCTGAAAGTGCAGTTAGAAAAATGGGCAACAAAGAAAAGAGGACTAAAAGTGATAGGTTAGTGATAGTGTCAGTAAAGGTAGACTATATAGCAATTAATACATTTGCAAAGATCACTTCTATAGTGAAGTGCTCTGCTGTTTGTACTTTCAGTAACATTCATAATCAAAACTAATAGAATGCACATGTATGTTTTTATTACTTGATTATTCCTGCTGATTATAACTGCACTATTAACTGTATATATGAAGAAAATAATCACACTTTCTAAAGTTACTGTATATCTATAGAGTTAAATAAGCCTCATTATCATATTATTTATTTGTCATGACAACCAAGTCATACAAGGAAGTGGTTGATTATAACCGTAGCTTTCAACAGTTTAACCTTTGTGCTTCCTTAGAATTGGTGCAGCAGTTCATTATTTTGCAGGTTAGAGTTCACCATGAAAATCACGTGACTGCTTTATAATTAACTAACTACAAAGGTGAAGAGGTTTTCTCCTTAACTATAGTGCACCGGATTCTTTATTAATAGCAGATTTGATACCTGAGAAGCAGCTGGATACCCAATACGTAGCTGAGACAGGTAAGAATTAGTAGCTTAGATCTGCCCATCCGCATGGGGAAGTGCAAGCTGTGGGAATTTTCTATGTGAGACTGTCCTCTAATAGCTTGCCATACATATATATATATATATATATATATATATATATATATATACACCTCTGGTTTGCCCCGTATGAAGACAGCACATACAAGTAAGTCACAGAATATGTGGGAGAACAAAGGAGTTCAGCATGTATGCATTTGCACACTCAACCAATCAGTCTAGCAAGAGGACTAAAGCATTCAAGTAAAATCAGACCAATGTAAGGTGATGACTGTCTTCCCCACCAAGAACATAAAAATGAGGTGTTAATAAGGCAATTATTCCCAACTAGGATATTGCCTGCAAAGGTTAGAAGAATGTAGGAAATAAAAGGTTAATGGTCAACTAAATGGGAGTGATTCAATGGTTATCAATGCTAACGGACCAAAATATTACACTCATAAGACAATCTTAAAGAAAAAAATGAACTGGTAATAAAGCACCTTAATATAAACATTGGATCTTATTAACTGTAGCAGTGTAAACTTTATTAAAATGCTCTTTCAAACTAAATGGCCAATGTACACTTAGCCAACACTAATATCAGTTTTCGGGCCAAAAAAAGGAACAACGTGCATACATATTTAAATAAAAAGATGGATGGCTTCTCTATTACAGCCACATGTTGCATGCTTTAGGTCCCTCTCCTTTCGTCTTTTACCCTCCCTGTGAATTTTGAGTTACCCTCTGCTTTTACAAAAGATTAAGCTGTTTGCTATGTACTTTCTAGTATGGGATCCCATTTAATTTGTCCACACCCAATCAGAAAAATAGAAATCTCCTGAGTCCACATTCCTTCATATATCTTTAAGTTACTTTACATTTAGACCCACATTATAACGCCATCCCTTCCTTTTTCCCCTAGGTAGAACAGCCCCAGCATATCTTACAATTCCTCATACAGATTCCCAACATCATTTGTGCCATCCTTGCATCCCTGTCTATGGTAGCTTTGCTTCTTTTTTCCCTATATGGCTTCAGATGTCAATGTGGTACTCCAGAAGGGTCACCAGTGATATATCCAGTGTGAGAATTACTCATTGCCCTGAAAGAGTACACCAGTGCAGATGCACCTCAGCATTCTTCTTCTGGCTTTGGCTGCTGCTGTATAGCGTTACTCCTGATGATTCACTGCTTCAATTACACCTGCTCTGATGTTAAATTACTCAGCCTTTAAAGGCTGGTAAGCACTTTAAGATGCATACTTGGTAGAACATATTGCATTTCTGAGCAGTGAACCTAAGGTGCTATAATTTAACCCATGTTGATAGTATTATTTATTTATAATTTCTTAACTGGGTAAGTGGGCTGATTCACAGATCTTTTTTTAGCCACAACTCAGACCACAAGAGGAAGGCTAAATGCAATATATGTATGGACAATTCTCTGTAAGCAATCAGACAAAATGTTTTTAAGGGTAGGAATACCCAAAGATACCCCATACAGACATGAGGAGAAAATTCAGATTCCACAAAGACAGTGACTAAAACTTCACCCTAGGCCATGGATTTGTGAGGCAGAGATTTTACTGCTGAACTACCATGCTGCTTTTCTGGTATTTCGCATAAGACTTCCCACTTCATCCCTCCCGCTGACTCTCATGTTTTGTCATCTACAAAACAAAATAACAGATGTTCTTTTCTATACCCCATGTGAGATTAATGACAAATACTTTGATGAGCATGGGATACTGGACTAAGCCCTATATCATTCCACTGTTTACTTCTCTATATGTCGATAGCAGCTCTCTTACTTCTGCCCTCTACATTATGCCCAAAAGTTATCATGCCACTAACCTGGTTATATTTTCACCTACTCCCTCCTCTTTTCATGTGGTTGCCAGCTTTTTCTGTGGTACAAAACTGAAGGTCTTGCTGAAGTCTAATTACACTGTATAAGCAAATTGTTTCTATCTGTTTCTACCATGACCCATTGACAGAACTGGATTAAACTCATTAGCAGGATCATCTGGCTGTGAATCCATGTTCGCACATATCTTCACCGGCGGCATACTCTAAAATTGTTGAGTATGCTTCAGTACTTTTTTCATGACCTTCGAAATTGGTGAGGTCAAAAGCTTCACTCAGTAACAGCTTCCAGTGGTGCCTGCAGTGGACTGGTACTAGTACTTCACCTGTCCATTCTTTAGGAATTTCCAAGACGTCCAAGGATCTGTTGAACTCTAAGATTAGAACTTCTTTCAGTAATGTAAGTAGTTTCTTAGGGATACTGGGAGTATCCCATTTGACACCACTATTTTATCCTTCTTTTTTAAAATTTTTAATAACTTTATTGAATTATCTATGTACATCATAGTATGGGACCCCATTTAATTTGTCCACTACCCAATCAGAAAAATAGAAATTTCTTGAATCCAAACTGCTTGGCCCTTCATTCTGGAATCCATGATGTCTCTTACACTCTTACATTCCTTTATATATCATTAAGCTACTTTACATTTAGACAAGCATACATTTATATAAAAGAAACAAACCATATTAACAAATTCCCATGTGCAGACATTACACATCAGATATTCCTTTGCATATTTATCATCAATTCCTCGTTACATAAATTGATCAATTCCTGCCTTCACTTTAAACTCACTCTACCTCCAAGACATTATTATGCATGCATTGTTCCTACAATTTTCATTTTTTATATGCATTTCTTTTCTAAAGATCCCTTTTCAGTTTTTTTCTCTCTCTTGCAATATTCAAAGGTTCAAATACAATTGGTTTAGACTTTGATTTCCATTTTTTTGTGATTGTTTTTTTGACAGCCACCAAAATTAAACTTAACAAGATCTTACTTTGTCTGGTCAATCCAGGTCCTGTATTTCAACTCAAAAAAAAATCATGTCCTTAGTTACTCCCATTTGTTCACCCAATATTTCAGTCTCAGTACTCTGTAAGGAACTTTTAAAATCTGCCAACTTATTACATTCAAAGACCATTTGCTCCCACTTACCTCTTTCTTCCCCATCACGCCTCCAACATGTGCCATCTATCTGAGGAACAATTCTTTGATAGAGATATAAAAATACCTATACAAGCACTTCCAAGCAAAAAATCCTAAATCATATCGACTTTGTTGCATATTTGGGAGGCATACATACTGTAAAGATAGGTGAAAGCTGTCAGCCTAGCTATATAGAATTTTGTAGATAATTCTGTCATTTGTAAATATTAATGTAAGCTACAGGCTTGTTCCCTTAAATGTGAAAAGACTGGATTGGATGTTGAACTGAAAGAAAATGTAACAACAGTGCACCCTGCTGTAAGAAAGCTGATAAGTCAAGCATTGTGAAATTCTTTGCTCTAAAACTCGCAGCCGAGATGTCTAGAGGGAGGCATTCTGCCTATTGTTTGGAGGCCAGAGTTGATGGCTAGAATTTACATGTATAATTTCTTTTATTGCTCTGGCTTCCTGACCAGCTGCATGATCAAAAGGGCTATTAATCTCTGAGAGTTGTTAACCTGGGAACCAGAAAGAAATGATGTAATCTGAAATGAATCAATGGTACTGTGTTATCAATTTAAGGACAGAAAGAATGACAGCATTTGAGTATTTGTCTTGAGAACATCCAACATCCCCAGCACTGTCTTGCTCTATATGTAAGTGTATTTTAGAACTGTGTTTTCTCTTAGATATAGCTAGGAACTAGGAAGATTAGATTAGTTTTTTCTGTATTGATGTCAGAACTTTTCTACTGTATTATTTTAAGCATGTCTCTGTAATCTGTGAACTCTTGACTAGCACTATGTAGTAAGAAGTATTTTCTTCTGTTTTTATTATTTATTATTAAATATTTTTCAAACCTTTCAACTGTGGCTGTTTTGTGTAGAGATACTTTAAGCTCTAGAGTACTTTGCATGTATATAGTGATACTGGCCAAGCCACTCCAATAAGCCTTGACTGTTCAGTTGCACTTACCATTTGGATATTAATATTGCACAGTATAATTGGACACCATTTCATAAGGGCCTTTTAGTAGCTGATAAATATTAGCGGGTGGTGGCAAGTGGTATTACCGTATAGTCTTGGTAAAAGGGGCACAGCTGGAAAACCTGTGCCAGCCTTCCCCAGGAGTGTCTGTGTGGTTGTATATAACTCTTATCTCAAAGTGTGTGCATGTCAGCTACTTAGGCTGGGACACGCATCACAGCTTGGACAGAGAGGGTGCTGGAAGTTTTAGCTTGCCTACTAGGCTGAGATCTGGACCCTATAGCTGAGCCAGTGGGGAGTCTTATTGGGGACTTGGAGAGAAAGAGAGAAACCATCCCCAGACTGACTGTGATCTCTGTGTGCTTTTAAGGGAAATTGTACTCTATTGTGTACATTTATTATCCTTTCCCTATATAGAAGTCCCTCACTGGTGTTAGTCATGAGGATTGAGGCTCTTTGATGGCTGGACCAGTGCACGGGTGTCATACATACATACACACTTTCGTTGTGAATTGATTATCCAATCTCTCTTTCCAATCTTTTCTAACCTCTTCCAATTGATTCATATAGTTATCTGCAATGTTTTATATGCCCCAACCAATTATCCCTTTTTTAACAGCAGTTTCTTTTCTAGATTCAGTTAAAAACTCTATTAGAGGTTTTTCATTTCATTTAGGAATCCCCTATCCCTATGCCTATGCCTTTCTATTTGTCTATACTCAGATATCAATTCCAGATAGGGAAGGCAGCCTCTAGCCTGCAGTCCAAATTTCTTTGTGGCTTCTTCCTATTCTATTATCTTTCCCTCTCTAGATATTTGCTCCCAATATCTTGGCTCCTTTGCCAGTTTCCCCCCTGTAAATTCCAGACTTTTCTTGCCTATTCTCTGCACCCCTAATATCTGTCATCCCTATCATCAAAATCTCTTTTCTCCATTCTCATTTTAGCTTAGTTCTTAGAATGTTGTTATTCATCTTAAGGACCTGCATCCAAAATCCCACTCTCTCCTTATTTCCTGAACCCCCCACCCCCCACACACACACACACACATCATCATCATGTCTTTCCACTCTGAATTATAGCTTTCTGCTTAGGTTTTATATATATATATATATATATATATATATATATATATATATATATATATATATATATATATATGAGAGTTAACTGTGTAGCTCTAAAATATCCCTTCAAATCAGGTAATACTAATCCACCTTGTTCTACTGGAAAGATCAACATACCCCACTTGACCCTTCCCCCTTTCCCCTCACAGATAAAGTTCTTCAACTCTGTAATAATTGCTGTCCATAACTTATCCTCTGGTTGATAAAAATATGCCTTACCTGTACATAAAACTAAAGGGACTAAAACATTTTCACTGCTTGTGTCTTGCTATCCATACCCATACACAAGGGCTTCTAGTTTCTCAGTTTTGTATTCTCTTTTGTTTTTGTTTAGTCTTTCCCACATATCTTTAGCTGCTATAACAAAAACATTTTAATCCATACTCCTAAATACTTCATTTTATTGTGTTACCATAAACATGGCTATTGCTGGACCAATTCATGTATGGATAAATAGTTTACAGCTATAGCATTTGTTTTATCTTAATTTTGTATATCCCAAAAAGACTTGAAATGGTCTCAAGATGTTCCACAACACCGAGATGTCCTCATCTAGCTTTATTAAATACAAAATAATGTCTGCAAATAAAGCCAACGTTTCTTGATTACCATAGCTGTTATACCCTTTAATTTCAGAGCCCTCTATTTTTTGCCAGTGGATCTAAATATAAAGCAAATCAGAAAGGGAAAAGAGAACACCCTGTCTGGTTTCTCAGTTCATGCATACTTTAGAAAATAGCTCTCCGACTTTAATCTTTGCTTCCAATCCTTTCTTTATCCTGCTAATTAATCTTATTGTATCAGGAAATGCAAATACTTCAATTGCTGCGCTCATAAAATCCCAGGTTACTCTGTTGAATCCTTTTTTTGCATAAAGACCCACCAAAGCAGTAGTATTTTCTTACACTCTGCTTCCTTCTGGATCATCATTGTTCTACTAATGTCAAATGGTTGCCTCCACTCCACAAAACCACACTGATCTATGTCTATCAATTTTGGCAACACCTTTACCATTCTTTTAGCAATTACAGACATAAACATTTTATACTCATGGCTTAAAATTGAAAAGGGACTATATGCAGCTGGGTCTGATGGGTTTTTACCATCTTTAGGTATTATAGCCACCACAACTTTCTTCCAGGATGCTGGTGTTTCCCTTACTTTTAAAATAGTGTTAAATAAAATCTTCCAGATATTCATTGTTTTCTTTTCTCCTAGCTTCCAAACTTCAACATGAATACAATCTATTCCTGGAGACTTTCCTGCAGATTGGTTGTAGATCATCATTTTTATCTCATCTCCTCCTATCTCAACTCTTCCTTAGTATAGTTAAATCTTCCATAAATATTTCCATTTGTGCTCTTTCTTGATTTTTATATTTCTCTGCTTTATTTAATAGTGTATAAAATTTCTGAAACATATGTAATACCTCTAGAGGACCTCTGGTTATTTTTCTTGCTACAGGCTCCCTAACTTTGGTAACAACCCTTTCCAGTTTCTGTTACCTAAGCTTCTGCGTTAAAACTTTTGTGCTCTGGAATTATTATAAAAACAATCAGTTGCTTAACAGGAATCTTTCTAAATTAAATTCATGCATATTATCCAGCTGATCCCTTATTTTCTCTTTAGCACTCTGCAGTTGTACATCTTCTTGTTATGTTGAAATTCTTCTTATTCTGCAATACTTTAACCTTTGATAGCCCTTCTAAATAATTCCTATTACTTCTTAACTATATCTCTTTTCCTTTTTTCTAAACATTTCTTAAATTCCACTCATGTTATCCCACTCACTAGCTATAACTTCTGAAAAGGTTTCTATATTCCCTAATAACTCTTGAATAATATTTTAACAGGTAGGTAGGAAAGCATCAGTGGCTCATTTTTACTTCATTATCCTGCATTTTTATCTTATCATTGGTGCTTTATCTGAAACATTTATTAGATATGTGTTGAAGATTTCAGTTAAATGCACATGTCCCTGTGAAATATAATTTCAGTTTTGTTTAGGCCAATTAGTGCACCTTTAGAAATAATATGTACATTTTCTCTGAGTTCCTAATACTGAATTCAAATCTTCCATACCAAATATTTTCATAAATTTCTACAGAATTCTATCCTGTTTTATGGTATCTTCCCTTTTAGGCCCCTAGATACATCTCACTGCAGCAAATCAAATTCCAGTCCAATATTCCCACCTGAAAGCTGATTATTTCTTCCAAAAGCTTCTTAAACTCCATAACAGCAATTTTAAGTGGAATATAAATACATACCAGAGCAATCTTCCTACCTTACCAGTAGCTTCTTACAACTACAAATCTACCATTATCTTTTCTTTCATGTTCTATCACTATTGAAGCTCCTCTAGCAATTAATATAAGTACCCCCATTTTCCTTTGTTCCTGATACTCTGCTGAATATCCCTTCTGAAATCCTTTCTTTATCAAATTCACATAGCAGTTTCTTTCCAGCTGTGTCTCATGTAGCATTACTGTTTGCACTCTGCATTTATTAGTATAATTCAATACTCTTTTCTTTACCTCTGTGGCTATTCACATTCCAGAATAATATGTCTAGTGTATCTGTTATGATAAGAAGTTATTACTCCCACCTATTATATATGACATCTTTTTTAAATATCTATTTCCAGCTTTTGTGTTACATGCACCCACTAATGTTTGGCATGTTGATCTTTTATACAGTAGTTTCCTGGGGTCTATATCACTTAATCAAATGTTTAATTAAATCAAACCTTTACTCATCAACCACTAGGGCAGGGCAGATAGCCTAGTATGAACCTATGAACCTATAAGAATCTCGATAAGTGGATGGGGGATCGTAGATTTGTCCCAGGGATTACTCCCGTGTCACTATTAGACAGAGGCACAGTAAACTAAACCTTAAAAAGGGCACAGTATACTCAAATCAAGGGGTGGTGTAAGCCATACAGAATCGGGCTAGGCTTATAATTGCCCCAGGGCAGATAGCCTAGTATGAACCTATGAACCTATGAACCTATATGTCAAACCTCATTTCAGTGATCAACAAAATCTTTCCCAGGGTAAGGAAGCACTAGGCCAACACCACAACTTTGTCCTTTTCCCCACCATAGTATGATGTTGGAGTTAGTATATATAGTTAGGGATTTGTGGGTTTGATTTTGTGTTGTTTGTGTTCCAGTGTGCCTTTGGCCAAGTGGTTCATTACCCTGGGTAAGATTTCATTGATAGCTGAAATGAAGTTCAGCATATAGTGGTCGATGAATAAATCTTCAATTAATCAAACATTTGATTAAGTGATATAGAATCATTTCTTGTCATCTCCATTAAACATATGTCACATTTTACAGGACTTGAAAAGCTTCAAACAAAAAAAAAAGAAACACACCCCAATAACTTATTAACTGAAAACACACACACAGAACTATATACATCTTCAAGTAATAAATAGTAACCCTCCTTAACTTAAAATTAAGATTATCCATGCAAAGACTCATGTTACAGCCTGTGCTCCTACTTACACTAATTGCTGTCTGTTCTTATCTTATCTTTATTCCCCTCTCAGATGTGAAAACAGCTTGTATGTTTTCAGAAAACATTAACTTTTAGCCTTAAAAAATACTAAGCCTGACATAAACACAGTCAGTGTACATAATATGCATATTTCTGGGCAGAACACACAGCAAACATTTTTCAGTGTCTCGAGTTAATACACATGTTCAGAATGCAATTATTTCTATTTTTTTTTTGTTTTCAGAAGCCATTGCAAATATTGGACTGAGGGCAGATAAGAGGGATGAGAGTGCAGATTTTAATCTGTTAGATAAAGTAAACACCAGCATAAATGATACACAGACTTCAGGACAAAATGAAGAAGAAACACATACTATATTTCACGTCAATGTTGTCACTAGTTCTATAGAAAAGGATTTTCAGAATATTTGTAAAGGGTGGGGCAGTCCGGCACCAAAACAAATGATTTATTTTTCATCATTTAAGGTAGAGAGAAATAATTTATATATTTTATTGCTTATAGGAAAGGAATTATGGAACAATATACTGATTAATACAGATGCATCAATTTCAGTTACAAACAGACCTCCACAAGAGGACACAACCGCAGTTATAATGCTGTTGGGATTTGAAGGGTCAAAGGTAACAACAGTGAGCAGTTCTGAATGTCACACTACCTTAGTAGGTATGGACATGTTGTCAGAGTTAAATGCTATTTTAGACTTCAGTAACAGACTTTATGGAAAAATAAAATAATGTACAGTAGTGTGAAAAGAAGCCACTTGTAAGAAATTGTGTGCAGTAGATTTGTACAAATGATGTACAGAATTTAAAAATATCAGTCACAACAGAAATATGCAGATTCATGAGCTAAAGACAACAACAATTCTGGATTAATTATTACAGTTGAAATGCATGCAAACAAGTTACCACATTTTCAGAATCAGTATCTTATTCTTGGAGAAACAATAGCAGACTGGAAAGAAAATTTCAATTTCATTTTTATGGCCAGTAAGAAAAAAATGTGACAGTTACAGGCTAGTACAAGATGTAAAATTGGTATACATATTTACCATTCTGGTAACACATATTGTGTATAGTACACCAGAAATGACAGTTAAGTTAAATTCACTTTTTTGATACTGTTTTGTTTCAGCAAATCGTCTCAAGACCATTGAATTATGGTAATAAAGTGTTGCAATGCATAAATATATTGACACAGACAGAGCTAGGAAAAGAGTATTTACAGATATTAAATGATGGTTTGCTAGTTTTACAGAGTATAGAATTTAAAGTCAATGTTATATTTTTAAAAGTGACAATACAGTCAAAAATTTAGATCCCATGCAAGAAAAGAGTGCTACATAAATCTGTTTTTATGTCACAGGTTCAAATCTCATTTCAGGAAAAAAATGCAGTGTAATTTTACAGTATGAGAAAACATTGGTGAACCACCACAGAAAGGCAAATTGCAAGAACGACCAATAAAACTTTAATACAACAAACAATCAATTCCTCAGGTACCAGACAAGTGCTTTTGGCTTAAAAGCCTTCTCCAGAGCCTAAGGATACAGGTCCTGAGATCACTTATTTAAAGCACTTTCATCCAATCAAATCAAAAATTCCATCCGAGGAGTAAAATTACATAAAATCCAATTAAAATCAGTATCTCTAATCCACTTTCTTTTCTCTTCCAATTCGAAGTGCAAGCTCTGATGAGCCTCTATTTTCCACCAATCTAATTTTGTTCTTAATTCTTCCTGCTTTTGACCTCCTCAAATCAAATAACAAACTATACACTCCAATAGAGCTGTTTTGCGCCTTTTCTATAACCTGTCAAAGGTTAACAGACTTTCCAGTTTGATCCCAGGTTTCTACTAAAAATATTAGCGAAGTGAATACTCCGTTAGTATTCCCCTTAGTTCACAACTTCATAAAATAAAATCCCATGCAAGAAAAGAGTGCTACATAAATCTGTTTTTATGTCACAGGTTCAAATCTCATGTCAAGAAAAAATGCAATGTAATTTTACAGTATGAGAAAATATCACATACTTATAAAGAACAGACAAGTAAAGCACCAAAATTAGATCAGTTCAATTCTACTAGTAAATGTACATATATAAATGGTTCAATATTTTATATATTTTAGGCAGGAATTGTAGTTTCCCAGAGCACAACTGAGAAGTGGACTTATGTAAGTAAGTTAGGCCAGGTCAGCAAGCTGAATTAAAGACAGCCCTGAATGCTATAAAAGAGTATGGTAAAGATCAGTTAAGTTTTACTAGTGATGGTTTTATGCAGTAACAGTTCTTACTATTTATCTTAAGGTTTGGAATAAGAAAAAATTACAGACAGTGATAATAAACCCTTGCAGCATTCAGAAGTACTAAAAGAGATAAATTATATAAGCTAAAATCAACTATATTTAAGGCAGTGGTTAGAGACCTGCACACTTAAAAAGTTATTTTGCAAATTATAACCTAAGGGTCACAGAGTAAAAGTAGAAAAATTGATAGTTAATATCAATTTTATAAAGATGTAGAAATGCAAAAAATGCTAAAAATGAATACAGTGTTAGATTATTACTTTAGTTTCATTTGAATTTATGACAGGGAGAAAAATGCCACTGAGTTTTCCATTTGAGTCAATAGTAAAGTTACAGCTTTTCTATTCTACAATAGTACATTATCGTTCAGTTACAGACCTACAAAAAATATTTATTAGTAATATAGGTTCATTTCAGGCATGAAAATTAAAAGCAGAGCAACAAGTAATGTTTCTGTTTTTTAATTATTAAAGCTGTAAATGTTATTTAAAAAAAATGATACTTTTTTGTACTTTTACCGATATATGCAACTTCATTTGCAAGTTATTTAAAGGTTCAAAATATCTAGCCCACAACATTGTCATAGGGGTGTGAGGAGAGGACTGGGATCCACATCATTTGTAATAGAGCCTAAAATGGACTATAGTGAACATTAGGGTGACTTCTCCAGTACCTAAGCAGTGACTGGGAAAATGCAGAGTAAGGCTTAAACTTGACAAGAGCTGTGGTGCACAAGTCAAGTATCGATAGAAAGACAAGACTACCAAAGCCAGAAGTAAATATTATTGTGTTTTTTCATTGTTTCTTTAAATATAAATGAAATATAGTTAACTGCATAGATTATTCAGTACACATACAGTATGCGAATTGCATTTATGTAAATGCGTTTCAGTTATATAAAATGTATTTTTTAGAGTTAGGATGTGTATACCACAGAAGTAAAGTAATGCCATAACATAAAGTATTTCAAGCTTAATTCTGATTTCAAGTTATGTTTTCAGACAATTGCATAATGGTACCAGATTTCAGTTGGTGCTTTTATCTGTGTTCAGATGATACTGACAATAAAGGTTTTCATTTAGTAATAGTTTAGTTTCCAGAATATAACAGTATCACATTTTAATTTATTCTTTTATCTATGTTCAAATGATACTGTCAGAAAAATGTGATTCCATTACAGCACATAGGTATTTACAGGATATTAGAGCATAAATTTAAAATGCAGACATCTATCACAGTACATAAAGATTGAAAAGGTAAATGTGCAGGAATATTAGATTACACTTTAACAAATTTAGCAGATTTACAGAAACAAGTTAATACAGTATATGGTAACTAAGCTTTGAGATACATACATTATAGGTGGAAAATAGAGTTTATAAATGGCAATCACCAAATTACTATAGATCTTGTTTCATAGAATATTTAGTACCATTGATCAGACATGTTAAAAAAGTCCAGTTAAGTAAATACAGAAGCAAATCACAGTTCAGTAATTTCAGAAACAATTATTCTAGAATAAACCCTACATGAATACAGTTAGTAAAATAGACCTTGCAGAAGCCTGAAAATATAAGGTTGGGCCTGTGTCTTCATTTTATATTTCATAGTTTAAAGTAATTACAGAAATAGATTCCTGTTGGGGTAACTTGGGAGAAACTGTAAAATCAGGTTTCACTTAAATGGAGCTGGTTAGCATGGTCGGCCTTAGGTCAAGTGGTGCCCTAGGCCAAAGGGCTACACAGCACCCCCCCACACACACACCACCCAGTGTCCCCATCCTGGTATGTTTACACCATCCAGATTACTGGAAAAGTGCCCCTGCTAGAGTGGCACCCTAGGTGGCTGCCTAGTTGGCCTATGTCTAAGGCCGGCTAGGTTTGTTAGACATATATACAGTATTCTATTTGCATAGGCCTACAAATGCAGCCATATTAAAGCAGGTATATATCTTCATTTTATATTTTACATGAAGTTTCAATAAAAAGGATTTTTTCAGTGAAGGATATAAATGAGCTCAGATAAATAACATTCAGTCTAAAATGCCAGTAAAGATAAAATGTGCTAACAGAATTTGCAGTACATTGAGTACAAACAGATCTTGTTTAAATGGTACAAGTCTTGGGAACCAAGAATAAAGAGCTGTATAGAACTTTTAGAAAATTCACAAGGTTTTAGTATTACTAGGAGAGATACTTCAGACACAGAAGTCAGCAAGTTAGTTCGGACTGATAAGCAGAAAGTCATTGAAGTGCAGTCCACAAAAGTTCAGTACAGACAGTTAAGAGATTAAGTGAAGAAGTCAGGTCAAATGTCTAGCATTCCAGAAAATACAGAAAGCAGGGAAGTTAGTATTAATTCTGCCATACAGGAGGAAAAGGGCAATTCTGAGTACATAAGCTACAGACAGTAAAAGCAGTGCAGAAGCTATGGACATTATAATTCAGTCTATTTCAGTTTATCAGCACTGTTATTAAATAATAGTAAGATTTGTTTCAGATATTGTTGACATCAACCTCTATTATATGTTGTTACTACATAAACCACCTTCATCAACTCTTGTATGCTATCTTTTCTTCTGAAACACACAAAAAGATTTGGGACATAAAGGAGACTGGCACTTATTCAGCACAGATGTGGGTAATAAAAAGATAAAGACATTTTATTCCAGTTTTTTCCAGTATCATACAGTTCTTTCAGTTCTTACAATTTCATTCAATGTTCTCATATTTATTTGCTTACAGGGTAAAAAACTTGTTATTAGATTAAGTCAACAGCTTCAATTCAGACATTCATATATGCAAAACCAAGAGAAAACACATTAACCCTACACATATTACATTCTGTGGACTTTTACACCCCATCTCCCACATCAAAGACCCAATGTTACAGGATATTAACTTTAACATGCTTTTTTCCAGCCTTTGTTTTGCATTGTATTTCTTAAAAACAAAAAAGAAAAGAAAAAAGGAACTTACTTTAGTATCTTTATCACATACAGCAATAACTGGAAATGCTGTACTGTATAACATGCAATTTATATCATTAAATGTTTTATACAAAGATTTTTAAGAACAACAAATGTTTTACTTACAGTTACATTTTTCCCTTTTCCCTTTAGTGTCCTTCCAACATTAATGACACAAAGTGGGGTATATGCTTTTCAGTCCCCCACGAGTATAACAAAGTTAACAAAAGTCCAATCTTTCCAATTTTTCTTGCAGTCATATTTCAGAAGTGTAATTGATGTTTTAGAATTTCAAATTTATTCATAATTTCAGTGTTACTGGTATTCCTTTTGATCATATCCCACTCCCAACCTCAGACTCCAGTTCAAGTCCAAGGAACTCTTGATTCTTCTAGTCAACTACTGTGCTTTTTTCTGTCTCTCAAGATTTCACTGACAAAGTCTCTTTATGAGCTTTATTGTCAGAAGAATGAGAAGCAAAGTGCCTGTCTGTTTGATGCCTCACTTGTTGTTGGACAAACTATTGTATTTCCTCCTTAGCCTGCTCTGCATCAACAATTACTTTGATCCCCCCAGAAAAAAAATATTCTGAAGATAGCTGGATACAACAGCTTGAATTTCACATTTGCCTCTCAACATTCTCTGACTGTTGGGATAAATATGTTTCTCTTCTGGCTGGTGTACAGTGAATAATCATTGTTCACAATCTATTTTCTCTAATTGTTAATACTTTGTCCTTCTGCCACAATTTTGTCAGGATCCACTCTTTCTGCTGGCAGGATTGCATCTCTACTAATGCAGGTCTTGGATGCTTTCTCATGACCAGGTTTGGAGCATACACATGATATGCCCTTTCAATTAACATATCCTGCTGTGGAATACCAGTCCAATTGCTTATTTGTGCTTTCATAAAATTAATGCAATCTGTTCTTTCCAGTTTCTCTGGTACAGAAGAAAATTTCAGGTTTCCCCTGTGTGCTCTGTCCTGTAACTCTACCATTTTTTAAAACAGTTCTTCTTGAACAGTCTTGTACTCTGTGAGCCTTTTCTTCATTTCCATTGCTAATTTTTGCATTTTATCAGTTTATCTAAATAGCTGCTTAAAGCTTCTTCCATTTTTTCAAGCCTTTTGTTATTTGAGTTTATATACTCCTTCAATGTTTTGTTTATTTTAATCATCTCTGAGCACATTTATCTTTCCGTCTAAATTACTGGAAGCCTAGCCCTGCACCAAAGCTGGAGCTTGAATTCTTTTGCTGAACAACTGTAGGATTCTTTCCAGTCATTGGTTTCTCTTCACTATTTCTAGTTGATTTTCTTCAGTCTCTCTAAGTTTTTTTTCTTCACTGGCATCCAGGCATTGTACTTACTAGAAAGTAACTGAATTTATTAAATCTGGAAGAGTTACTGGCCCCTATCTCTCAGTTTTCTTGTTTTTTTCACACTGGGAAAGTAAGTTGTTTATCAGTGTGCAGCCATCTTTGAGTAATATTTTATCCTTCTTGAGAACAAGTATCTCCTTTTCTACCTTCATGTTGTCTAGCTTTCCATCAGTATTTTTCTTGCCTTTTCCCTCTTTCCTATACAGAAAATCCTTCTTTTCAGTGAAGGCAAAATCAAATAATTTACTCAGAATCTCTCTTTGATCTCATTTCTCCTCAAATTCCTTACTGTCCTTCACTATTTTGTGTATCCCTGTTCTTGCCTTCATTCCTTCCCTTTTTTGTCTTCTTTTACTTTAAATGCTTCTGAATTCTCACATTTATATAATTCACTCAACGACCATCCTATGCATGATCTGAAGTTCCTGAAAAGTGGTTTACAGTTACAAATTTTCTTAAAAACAAGGTTATGTATTTTTTATGTTCTCATTAAAATATTCCTTATACAACCATTGAAATGTATTTTCAAAAGAATTTTGAAAGGAGTTTTTATTTTCAAAAACCAAAATATTTTTAATTGCGCTTGCCTCATCAACAGTTTATGAATTACTAAAGTAACCAACATTTTGGTTCTTCTGTTTCACTTTTGTAAACAGTTTCTACCATTTGTGCAAGTGCTTTGATTACAGTAAGTATACTGATACATGCCATATGCTGCATAGGTTTTGTTTATAATGGACACACCCATCTGCACCTGTGTAGCTGGCACTTCCGTTTATTCTGTGGGTAGAAATGTCCCACTTCATATTACCATAGAAAGTAGGGATCTGTTTCAAAGCATGCCAATGTTGTTTCAAATATGTAGTAAAATAAATGAAATTAGATCTTTTAGTAAAGCACCATGTGGCTAAACCACTTACTTATTATATAATTACTTTTTTGTATTCTATCTTCTATCTTCTGTCAAGCTTTTTTGCATCCTGATAAAAATAAGCAAGTATTTCAAATATTCTCAAGCAGACTACTGAGTGATAACAGAATCTCCATTGCAGCAATTGGAGAATTACAAAGTTAAATGCCATGATGATGCATATTAACAACACTTATCCTCTTTAGAATTATGTTGAACTTTTATTGGATCATATAACTTGCTTGCTTCTTTCTCAGATTGTAGGTTATAGGTTTGTAGCTATTTACTAGGCTAACTACCACATACCTTCCAAATCTCATAAGTTCTGGTACCCTTGATAAGTGTAAGCAGAGGCCTGAGAGATGAATCATTTACAGGCTGCCTGTGTACATTAGACACATAGGTGCCAAACCAGGAATGAATTTCCTGTTTGTCATCCAGTTGTTCAAGTTACACTTGAATTGGGTTAGGGAAGAACTCTGCTTCACATGGATGGTGAGCCTGTGCTAGACAAGTGGTAGTCTCTGGGATATATGCTTGTCTCTCCAGCAGGTCCGATTAATATCACAGGCAAGGTTTAAGTCTTTAGAATGGGTAATTCTGGTGCAGTTTGATTTGTGGATATGCAGAAGATCCATCAGAGTGGGGTTTGACAATGCTTTGTATGCCAGCCATAGATCTCCCATCAACAGCCTGAAGAAGACAAAATACAGGGAGCACCTTGAGGCAATCTGCATAGGATATGTTACTTACACCATGTATTCTTTTAGTGAGGAACCCCTTTGGTCATTCCAGATGTTGTATCTGCCTGGTTAGATACATACCAAAGGGGGCACTGCACTCAATGATAAATCTGATGAATGCCGAATACAGTGGAACAAAGACTTCTTTGGACCAAGATGCCATACCTTTGTTTATAATTTGCACAACATAGAATGATTTCCTCACTACTGTAGGCATGTGATTGTCAAAGGCTAGATTACTGTCCATGTGTGTCCCCATGTCCTTGACTACTAGATCAAGTCTTAGGGGTGTCTTGTCAATATGATAGGTTCATAGGTTCATAGGTGTGTACAAGGCTAATGGCCCTGGAGCCTTTACAAGCCTAGTCCATGGGATTACCCTGGCATCATGCCAGTCGACCTTAGTTCCCATTGCTTCTGTCAAGTAGAGCCACTGGAGTGATCCTCAGGGTGAATTTTCTATTTCCCATCCACTCATCAAAATTTCTCTTGAAGAGGGCCAGTGAGACACTCCACTTGACATGTATGGGAAGTCTATTCCATAGCATGGGCAGTCTCTGGGTTATGAACCTGTCCCTCCAACTTGGTCTGTTAATTGTGTTAATGAGGCTGAGGTCTCTGGAGTATGTAGTGCAGAGGGATTGGGATTTCTTTAGATGTAGCATTTCTAACAGAGCTGGGTCAGACATGGCTTTGTAAGTCAAGCAGAGATTGCCTCTAAGTAAAGCTTCAAATTTCTAGTCTCCCACCAGGACACAAGTGCTCTTCAGCAATTACATTCTGCTTGCCGAGCACACTCAAGCAAATCTGCAGTATACGGCTACCACTCCACCCATACAGCACGTTTGAAAAAGCTAAGACTGTTCTTTGTTGCATAGCACTTTCTCAGAGGCGATCTCTGTCTAATGTACAGAGCCATGTCCAACTCAGAATCGTTGAACATGCTCCATCTTAGCAAAACCAAATCTACTCGAGCTACATGCTCTAGGGATATAAACCTCAACACAACAATGAATAGAACATGCTGGAGGGATAAATTCCCTTCGCAGAGACTTCCCTTACTATGAAACAGGGTCCCGATATACATAAGACAGAGCCCCTCACTATCACTCTTCAAGAGGAACCTTGATGAGTGGATGGGTAACAGAAAGTTCATACCGGGGATCACACCAACAGCACTACTAGATAGGGGCCAAGGGTACTAGCTGCTAGTACAAGGGTCTAGGGAACTACTAAAGGGGCAGTGAATACCGTACAAAGTGCCTGGGCTAATATATGCCTTCGGGCAGATAGCCCAGTACCAACCTATGAACCTATAATATAAGAAGGAATCAGTACTGCAAACTAAACAAAGATATACATTTTGAGCCTCAAGAGCAGGAGCATGCTCAAGCAAATCTGCAGTCTACGGCTACCACTCCACCCATACAGTATAAGAAGGAATCGGTACTGCAAACTAAAGAGGGATATACATTTTGAGCCTCAAGAACAGGAGCACCCTCAAGCAAATCTGCAGTCTGCGGCTACCACTCCACCATACAGTATAAGAAGGAATCAGTACTGCAAACTAAACAAGGATATACATTTTGAGCCTCAAGAGCAGGAGCACATTCAAGCAAATCTGCAGTCCGTGGCTACCACTCCACCCATACAGTATAAGAAGGAATCAGTACTGCAGACTAAACAAGGATATACATTTTGACCCTCAAGAGCAGGAGCACACTCAAGCAAATCTGCAGTCTTTGGCTACCACTCCACCCATACAGTATAAAAAGGAATCAGTACTGCAAACTAAACAAGGATATACATTTTGAGACTCAAGAGCAGGGTCAGTCTACCCAGGCATTCTACTTGTATGTTTTATGAGAGTGAAGCTATTACATTAGCAGTATTTCTTAGTAGTTCTCAGCTTGCTAACTGACTGTTCTAGCCTTGCATCCTCTTCAACCCCCCCTGCTAGTACAGTAATCCTAACTGTCCAATAGACAGTATACATTTAATTCACATCCCTGTGACTAAATTAACCATCAAGCAGCCCTCTCAGTGCTTTCTGCCTTAGTTTGTATCACTTGGAGGCCCTCCTGTTTATTTGCATCTCTATACATTCCTCTTCATTCTAATGTATCTCCCTACTCTAATCTGTGCACAAACTGGTTATTAATCAGCAAGTCAATGTGAAGACACACTCCCAACCTTAATAAACTTTGCTGTCTCTTCTCTCCTTCACTTTACAGGTAGTTTGAATTATTACTTACCCCCTCTGAGGCCTTCACTGATTTCCACTGATTGCCTCTCTGGTTTCTTTGCATTCCACCTGGTTTACACCCCTTGTGCTATCTCCCTCCCCCAATACAAAGTCTATATTAGAATCCTGCTGAGCATGGAGCCATCTTTAAATTTCTAGTCTCCCACTAGGACACAAGTGCTCTTCAGCAATTACATTCTGCTTGCCGGTAAGCCATTAGTCCTCAGGAATTTGTTTAAAGTGTTCAGATTCTCTTGTCTTGGTTGGCTCTGCCTCACTCCATTTGCCCTTGCTAACGCTCGGGCTCTCTCTGGTCCCCTGCCCTACCCCCTATTACCTCCCGCCCCTACTACCTCTACATTTATAGTAATCACAGACACACCCACAGCTCACCCTCACATCACCTTCACCAATCACAGCTCCTCAAGTCATATCACATTATACCACACCAACTTACTCCACACAAAATACTCCCAATCACTTTCATTCCCACTAGGCATTTTTTACATCACCCACACTACTTCCCCATCCACTAATAGTGCAGCCCTATAATTCCTATTTAGATCCCCCCCACCTAGAAACAACTTAAACTTTATAACCATGACTATCACACAACTAAGTCTAGTCTGTCTTCTCATAATTCTTTACAACACCACAAGTTATCACTCTAGCAATATCCCTAAACTTAGTAGCATAACACTACATTATGCACTCTTGTATACAGACACCACACATTACAATAATATCTGCCCACAGTTATTCAAGAACTACATAACGGACCAATTCAGAACTAAGCACATATGCTCTCATTCCTACTCCAAAAAAACACAATACTTTCTCACACTCCTCACCAAACTCCAACATCTATATAACCATTTTAACTCCAGGCTCACCATAAGTGGGGATATCCACCCCATCCCAGGCCCAAATCCATCCTGTCCAACACAAACTGCTCCAACACAAATGTCAGAACATAACACTCCCACTTTCTTCATCCCTGGGCAAATCAACAACAGCAGGAAATCCAACCATCTTTTAATGCTAAATATTAATATTAGAAGTATCAAAAATAAAATACCTGAACTCCAGGCCACAATAGCACACTACTCCCCAGACATAGTTGCTTTAACAGAAACCTGGCTAAATAAAAACATAGCTAACTCAGAAGTTCTCCTTACTGGCTACAATATCATTAGACAAGACAAACCACTTTGTAAAGGGGGGGTGGAACTGCCTTACTGTACAAGTCCAACTTAACTGTCCGGCAATTACCAAAGTCCTCCCCCTCCCCCAATAATTGGGACATACTTATTTCACAACTTCAATTTCACCCTAAAAAGGTCATCACCACAATTGTGATCTATATTCCACCTGGTAATAAACCTGCTAGCCTTGAAGACTTCTTATCCTGGTGTTCTTCCACATACTCACAAGAAACCCTTATTCTGGGGTACTTCAACCTAGATTGGTTCACCTGTATATCAGAACCACCAAGTAATCTAATAAATCTCCATGGCTACCAGCAGCTAGTCCAAATTCCAACTAGATGTGATAAAAAATCTAAAAGGGAATCCATCCTTGACTGGGTCCTAACTAACAATCCCACATTGTACCCTCACACAGGCAGTCTCCCAGACACCTTAAGTGACCACAACATAACATACTTTATACATAGTAGAACAAGCATATGCAAAACCACTAACTATATATCCACTAGAAACACAAAAAAATTCTCTCCTGAGGTCCTCAACACTTTACTCTGTAACTGTGACTGGACCCCCCTAAAAACCCTCCCACTTGACCAGGCTGTAGCATATTTCAACAAAACATTTCTACAACACCTAGACACTGTCGCTTCATTGCACAAAATCAAGGTTAGAACCTTTACAAACCCTTGGCTCAGTAAAGAAACCAAACAAATCCTCAAGTCCAGAGGCACTGCCTGGCTTTACTATCAAAGAAAACAAAGAAACACAAAGCCTAACTAAGTACCAAGAACTGCGCAACCGTGCAAAAAATGCATTAGGCTGGACAAAAAATCCTACTACACAACATTACAAACTAAATACCAACACAACCCACAACAATTTTGGAAAAATGTAAACCAGCTACTGAAATCCACCCAAAAGGCTGCCCCCAAACCAACCACCCCTGACACTAAAGTTTCCAACGAAACACAATTCAACTCCCACTTTGTGAACTCAGTTCTATCCTTAGTATCCCAGGACAGTTCCTTCCTCACTATCCCCCCCCCAACACAAATAACACTAATACAAGCTTTACCCTCAAAACAGTTTCCACCACTTCAATCAAAAGCATGCTCTCCAGACCAAAAACCTCATCAACAGCAGCCGACCTACTCCCCAGCTATTTCTTGAAACTCATAGCAGATGCTATTGCTATCCCAGTCTCCACTCTCATAAACAGATCAATTGTTGAAAACTATGTGTCCAAACTCTGGAAAATATCCTATGTTACACCCATACAAAAAGGCGGGACCTCCACTGAACTTAATAACTACAGACCCATTGCTTTACCCCCCCCCCCCAGCCAAAATCCTAGAAAAATGCATCCATACCCAGATGCTAAACTATCTCCTAGACAACAACATCCTGCCACCTACTCAGCATGGTTTCAGACCTGCCCATAGTACCACTACAGCCCTCCTCTGCTTCACAGACACAGTAAACCGTCTCAAAAATGAGGGCCTACAAGTGTCAACTCTTTTTAAGGATATGTCCAAAGCATTTGACACAGTCTCACACCAGATCCTGTTAAACAAACTAAACCAATATCATCTATCAAATTCCACTCTTACCTGGTTCCAAAGCTACTTAACTGACAGGTACCAAGCTGTGAAATGGGAAAATTCTCTCTCTCCTCAGCTGCCCATAACAATAGAAGTTCCACAGGGTTCTGTCTTAGGACCACTACTATTCACAGTCTTCACAAATGACCTCCATACCTCCACACAGCATGCATCTATAATTCAGTATGCAGATGACACTACCTTAATCTGTGCTGCACAAAACATTCCCACCCTCCTGCAAACAACTCAACTAGCATTCTCTGACGTTGAAAACTACCTTACCAAAGCCCAACTTATCCACAATCCAAAGAAAACTCAGCTTATGATTATAACCAGTTCCTTAATCTGTGCTGCACAAAACATTCCCACCCTCCTGCAAACAACTCAACTAGCATTCTCTGACGTTGAAAACTACCTTACCAAAGCCCAACTTATCCACAATCCAAAGAAAACTCAGCTTATGATTATAACCAGTTCTAACAAAAACACTGTCAATTCACTATCTACTCTACAAATGCTACTCCAATTGTTCCAGTGGCACAGTCTAAGCTACTGGGAATAACCATAGACTCCCACCTAAAATTTGATAGTCATCTCAACTTAACTATTAAAAAGTACATGCCAAACTGGGGACACTCTACCATATCAAACCATGTCTTACCAACAACACAAGATCAGCCATTGCTCACTCCCAACTTCTATCTACCCTACTCTATGCATCTCCCATTCTGACTAATCTCAACAAAACTGAACTAAGCAAAATGGAAGCCTGTTATAACAGAATTGCCCGCTTTGCTGCAAATTGCTCATATAGAACTCATCAATGTACTGCTTTGAGACAGCTCCACTGGCTTCAACTGCCCAACCTCCAAACCTACAATCAGCTCTGCCTCTGTCATTCTATCTATTACCTTCCCAATAGGTGTCCTGCCCTCAAAATCCTAGTACAGCATCACTCAGCCAAAAGGCCTCTTAGATCATCAAGCAAACTACTACTAGAAGTCACCAACAGCTACAATAGCTTTGGAGATGCAATATATAGTAGTTCAGTGGCTAAAAAATGGAACTCTGTCCAATTCAAAACACATCATTCAAAGCCTCCTTTAAAGATCTCATCAGCCAGCATCTCAAGCAAAGTTGGTAGTGCCATGATTGCTCCCCAAGCTAGTGAAAGCGGATAACATATACATACTAAATCTAGAGCACTTGATAATAGTTTTCAATCTTACTCACAAACACTGGCTAATCTAGAATGTATGTACTGTACCTGTGTACTATGTATGTATTCTATCTATGTTCCAAATTTCAGCTGTGCACCACAAATTTATTAATTACCTTTATTTTTAAAATTAATATTTTTTTGTTTGTTCTCTCCACTGTAACTGTTTATGTGCCGCATACCACTGTAAAAACACATCTCTTGTAATTTTGTGGGTATACTGATCATGTCTAAATAACTAAATGTGTCTGTAATTTTTCTTGGTAAAGCTTTTCTTCCCGGGCCTCTGCTGAAAAAGGGCCTTTTTGGCTCAGTCAGACACCCCCTGTTAACAAATGTAAAATAAATAAATAAATAAATAAGTAGGTGTATGAGACAGAGAATAGTTGGAGTTTTTTGAGTCTATCCATACAGGGCAAGTGTTTAAGGCCTACAATCCTCTTTGTGAGGTATTTTTGCTACCTCTCCAGTTGTTGTAGGTGTCTAGTGAGGTAAATGCCAAATGGAGCATTGTACTCGAAGACTGGCCTAATGAGGGAAGAATAGAGGGAGGCAATGACCTCTTTCTTCCTGGATGCAAAACTCTTAGTAATGAGATGTGCCACATAGAAGGATTTTCTGCCCACAGTGGCAATGTGGTGGTCAAAAGAGAGGTTGCTGTCAACCTGTGTTCCCAGATCTCTTATGACAACTTCTGTGTTCAGTGGACTACCATTGATGTGGTAATTCATGGGAACTGGGTTTTGCCCAAAGGGGATGGCGACACATTTTTTGGCATTGAGCTTAAGGCCATGGTTCTTACACCAGTCATTGGTCTCAGTGAGGCCTTTCTGTAGGATGTCAGCATCACTTGGGGAGTTAATTATGGCTCCCAACTTGCAATCGTCTACAAACTTTGTCAGCCAGAGTCCCTTCATGTTGGCTTTGACTTCAGAGAAGTAGGTACCAAACAGGAGAGGACCCAGGACCGAACCCTGTGAGAGTCCACTCATGACTGGTTGACAGTCTGACTTGGAGTCAGCTACTTTCACACTGTGGGGTCTATCTGTGAGCCAGTTTGCAACCCAGCTAGTGATATAGGGGTTGATGCCTAGCTTAGTGAGTTTTTCTATAATTCCTGAGTGGGGAATGGTATCAAAGACCTTGGCCAGATCAAGGTAGGCTGTATGAACCACCTTGCCTTCATCCATAGCTGTGGTAACTGACTCAAAGAAGTCAACTAGGTTGAGCAGGCATGATCTACCCTTCACAAAACCAAACTGTGTGGGATCCAGAGTTTGGAGGTTCCCTATATCTTTCTTTATTAGGTCCATAATGATGTGTTCCATAGCTTTCCATATGAGACTCGTCAGGCTAATGGGGTGATAGTTCCCAGGGTCTGTAGTTGCTCCTCCTTTGTGGAGAGGGATGACTGTAGCAGTCCTCCATTCGGTAGGGACAAAGCCTGAAGTGAGGCTGTGCTTGAACAGGGCACACAGGTGAGGTGCCAGTTAACTCTGTAGTTCATGTAGAACACAGCCAGGGATATTGTCAGGTCCCATAGAAGCTGTATTCTTGGCCTTGGACAGTGCTGTTTTAACCTGTGCAGCAGTAATACTGTGTGCCTGGTAATCTACTGGTATTGTAATTGGTCCTTTGGTGGGAGAGAGAGGGGTAAAGTTGGCACTGAATCTGTCAGCCAGTATATTGGTAATATCTGTTGGCTCTGTATAGGAGGTGCCATTTTGCAACATCTCCGAGCAAATCTGGGTATTGCCATGGAGATTCATTACGTAAGTCATGTCTAAATATCTAAATGTATCTGTAATTTTTCTATGTGGAGCTTTTCTCCCCGGGGCTCTGCTGAAAAAGGGCTTTTTCAGCTGTCAAACACCCCCAGTTAAAAGATGTAAAATAAAAAATAAATAAAACTATAGAAGGCCTTGTGGTTATCTTTACTATCTGCTGCAATTCTGTTTTCATAGCTAGCTTTAGAGGATTTGATGACGAATCTCAGCTTTTTGTTGAGGCTGATAAGGCAGCTTTTCCAGTCTTGGGACTTCACCTTATTCCTCATCAGTTTCCTCCTTCTGTTGTAGAGTTGGTTTATGGCAGGGGACCACCAGATTGGCTCTGCTATGCTATGATAGTTACCAGGGGTGGATGACATCCCAAAGGATGCTATTATGCATTTCTTGAACTATAGATTTAGTCCGTGGCTCTGACACTGGTTGTCTTTGTCAGCATTTCCTGGGGAGTATTTGTGTCAGTGTGGTATTCAATGGCAGTTCCTAATTTGCAATCATCTGAAAATTTAGTCAACCATTGGCCATTGACATTGGCCTTGATTTCAGAGAAGTACATGCCAAAAAAAGAGTGGACCCAGGTCCATTCCCTGATGTACTCAACTTGTGACTGGCCTCTTTGTAGAGGTGGATTACCCAGTTCTGACTCCCTGGGTCCTGCCTGTGAGCCAGCTGGCTATCCACCAGGTGACATAAGGGTTTATACATAATCGCCTGAGTTTGTCAACAATGCCTGAGTGGGGTATTGTGTCAAATGCCTTGGCCATTTCAAAGTAGCCAGTGTGAACCATTTTTGCCCCTATCCATTGCTTTGGTGACATTCTCAAGGAAATCCACCAGGTTGAGTAGGCATGACCTGCACTTGATGATACCAAATTGGGCTGGGGTCAGAGTCTGGAGGTTTCCTATGTTATTATTGATCATCACTATGATAATTCTTTCCATTGCTTTGCATATGAAACTAGTGAGTCTTATGGGTCTGTAGTTTCCAGAATCTGTAGATGACCGACCTTTCTGCAGAGGGATGGCTGTTGCTGTTCTCCATTCATGAGGCATAAAGCCTGTTTGTAAGCTACAGTTAAACAGCAGTTCCAGAAGGCCTGATAGGTCATGTTTCATGCTATTTAGAATGCATCCTGGGATACTATCTGGGCCCATTGATGCAGTATTCCTGGTCTTAGAGAGAGCATTCCTGTTCCCTAGTGATAGCTGGGAAAATTATTTTTTATGGTATTTCCTGAGAAAAGGTCAAAGGGGAGAAAGGGGTAAAGTTGGGGCTGAATTTATCAGCCAGTAGGTTTTCTATATCTTCTGGCTCAGTATAGGTGGCTCCATTAACAATGAGCTCTACACACAATTGTGTATTGCCTTTAAGGTTGTGGACATAGCTAAAGAATGCCTTGTGATTGTCCTTGGCCCAGGAGGCCAAATTTTCCTCAAATTTGGCTTTTGTAGACTTTATTTGTCCTCTGAGTTGTTTGTTTAGTTTGATGACAGTGCTTTTATCCTGCTAGGTGCTGGCCCCCTAATATTTTCCATGATTTTCTTTCTTCTGTTATACAGCCTATTGATGCTGTGATTCCACCACGGTGGCTTGTTTTTTACCTAGTTCTGTACTTCTTCCTGGTGAATACAGCGGCTTCTCTGCAGTTAGTAACATGCATATATAGAGTTTCTGTGAACAGTTCCACATAGGCAACACTGTTCTCAGGGTTTATGAAGGCTTGATATTTTCCAGGTTATCACTTAATAGTACAAAGTTAGCCTTAGAGTAGTTCCTGAATATTCCAGGGTTAACTGGGGTTCTAGGGTTTATAGGTTCATAGGTTCATAGGTAGGTACTAGGCTAAAGACCCTAGGGCCTATACAAGCCTAGCCAAAAAGGTACCCTGGCTTTTGCCACCCAAAAAAATTATTTTCCTGTACCCCTGTCGAGCAGAGCCACAGAGGTGATCCCCAGGGTGAATTTCCTATTTCCCATTCAGTCATCAAGATTTTTCTAGAAGAGTGCTAATGAGGAGCTTTGTTTGATATAGATAAGTAGTTTGTTCCAGAGTATGGGAAGTCTGTGGAACAGAACTCTATCCCTCGAGCATGTTCTGTTTATTGTGGTGACAAGGTTTAGGTCTGTAGAGCATGTAGCTCAGAGGGATTGGGATTTCTTTAAGTGGAGCATGTCCAAGAGCTCTGGTTTTGACATAGCTTTGTATGTTAGGCAGAGATCGCCTTTGAGTAGGCGATATGCGACGGAGTAAAGCTGGAGTTTTTTGAGATGGTTTGTGTAGGGCATCTGTTTGAGGCCGGTAATCCACTTTGTGAGGTATTTCTACTTCAAAGGAGAACATTTTGTGGTCTGACCTTACCAGAGAAGATATTACACTAGGGGGTTTGCAACACTCTCCCATATTAGTGAGGATCAGGTCCAGTATGTTTGCACCCTTGGTTGGTGTATTGATAATCTGGTCCAAGGAGTTTGTGTTGACAAAATCCAGGAATCTCTGTGCCTGTAAATTTGGTGTCATAAATGATTCCCAGTTAATACCGGGGTAAAGTCACCCATGAATATGGTATTGGGTTGGATGGGGAGTGTTTCTAATAAGTTTAAATGCATTTTATGGGTTTCCTGGATCATAGAGGGGGACCTATAGCTTGCAAGGAATTGGTATGGAATTTTACCTATGATGATTTGAACATGGAGATGCTCAAAGTGCATTGTCCTGTTTGACCAGCCTTGAGGTAAATTTATTTTTGATGTAAATTGAGACACTCCACCTTTAGTTACTGTCTGTAGTAGCTGGTCTAAATGTGTGAAAGACATTACAGCCTTTCACTGCCAGTGTGCTCTCCATGGCTCTAAACTATGTCACAGTGATTGCACAGATGTCAGCATTCTCTAGGGTGAGGAGACCTTGCAGGGAATGGATTTTTTGTTTAGACTCCTAGCATATATTTATTGCTAAAAAATGTAAAAATATTTTCTTCTGCATAAAATTAGTTTAGGACATTGTTTGAACTTTTTATTCTTTTATTCTTTATTAATGAAACTATGAGGCCAGTAATAGTGACAAACACCCACCCTTTTTCTTATGTACACCTAAGTCTCAATGTTGGATATATCCCACCACTTATTAGAGTAATATTGTCTTCCAACAGTTTTAATGATAGACATCCATCACTCAGATATGATGTTTACATACTCTTTACTTCAACTTTATTCTCTGTACTACCTGAGTAAATTATTTAACTATATTTGACATGTTTAAGGCATGTCACCTTTAATACAATCAAAATACATTCCTTAGAGCATACATTTGTTTACTACATTTGTGATAAACTACTATTACACAATACTACAAAAAATCAGGTACATCAATATTACAAAATGAAGCAGTAGCAGAACATTTTTATCATATCTATATTACTGTAGTATCTGACTGCAAAATCCCTGTATTACTTTGCAGTAACCATGAACTCATTAAACAAAAATAATCTGAATCCAAATCACGTAAGTCAAGGGGTCATATTGGATATGACATTTACTTCTGTGTTTATTTCATTCTGTTGGCTAGGTAGATCACATTAGGTCTGTGACATTTTTTCAGAAGATACTCAAGGTAGTATTTATAGTGATATGAGAAAATTTGTCCAGGTAACCTGAGAAGTTCCCCTGTTCTTACCTAGCAAGATAAATGACTCTGCCATCACCTTAGACTGTCACCAAATGAGGAAGACTGGACTTCTGTTGTATCCAAAGAAGAGGATCTCAAGAAAAGAGAACCCCTTTTATGTGCTGTCTCATCAGCACAGGATCTTGAATCTTAACATTTGTTGTAGGGATAAAATTACCTTCTAATCTTCTGAGCATCAAAGGTAAGTGTGCTAATTTATTCAGCGACTGGCACTGATCACTGAATAATTGAAGATTTAATGGAAAAACGTACAGCCATGTATTTGTTCATGGAAAATACACATGCTAATTATACTTCAATGGAAATTATAAACAGACAATATCTTGTAAAACAAATTTCACTATCAAAAGTGAAGTGAAACCCTAGTGACCTTAGCTCTGATCCTCTTTTACTACTGATTGAAAAGTGCAGATGTACCCAGTTGTGTACCTAGATGTTGACTTTTAGCAAGAATGTGATAAAATCCTCAATAACAACTATAAATGTATAGTTGTTGTGTACACTAATAGGGAAAGTGTGCACAGAATAACTTTAAAAATCTGAACTCTGTAATTTTAATACTGCCATAATATAGCTACAGAAGGCTATTTCATTAGCTAAATTACTTTATTTTCAAAGTTCAACTGTTTGTTCATTTATGTAACAGAATTAAAATAGCCTTTTTTGATCAAATTAAAGATGTATTATACTTTATATAATGGAGAAGCCAGCATTAAATATCTGACTGCATATAGCATTAAGATATTTTAAATAATCACTTGAAAAGCAAACAGCTTTAGCTAAAAGCAGCAGATGACTGCTGAAGAAAACTCTGTATTAAGAAAAATGTCAGAATCATTTCCTCTGTTTAAAACTAGAATGCAGCAAAAGTAAAACTCTACATTTTCATACAAGTCTAATATAGGTGTCAGACAGTACAGAGTGGAAGAGTGACGTCTTGCACTACGTTATATAAATACTGACTGCTAAAAGGGGATCAGTGAGGTATGAAACCTATACAGATAAGTGTTTGATGCTACATACTTAAGGGGATCGGTGAGGTATGACACCTAAACACATAAGTGTTTGATGCTACATACTTAAGGGGATCGGTGAGGTATGACACCTATACACATAAGTGTCTGATGTTACATACTTAAGGGGATCGGTGAGGTATGACACCTATACACATAAGTGTTTGATGCTATATACTTAAGGGGATTGGTGAGGTATGAAACCTAAATACATAAATGTTTGATGCTACATACTTAAGGGGATCGGTAAGGTATGAAACCTATACACATAAGTATTTGATGCTACATACTTAAGGGGATCGGTGAGGTATGAAACCTATACACATAAGTGTTTGATGCTACATACTTAAGGGGATCGGTGAGGTATGAAACCTATACACATAAGTGTTTGATGCTACATACTTCTGCTTCCTTGAATGTAGCCACAGTTTAAATACATGTAAATTGCTAGTAAGTGAGATAAGAGAGGACTGTCTCAAATGATGCTAGTTTATTTATACACTAGACCATTTACATGATAAAATACACACCTTATATTTGCATGCTTTATTTTGTTAGGGTATTCGTAAGAATTATAACAGACACATACCCACACACACACACCACACGCAGGCGTACATGTGCGCACACACACACATGCACACACACACACACACACACACACACACACACACACACACACACACACACACACACACACACACACAGACACCACATGCAGGCGTACATGTGCGCACACACACACACACACACACACACACACACACACACACACACACACACACACATATATATTGATCTACTTCACTTGACCTAAAACTCATTTGACTGACATTTATTTTACCGACACCCAATTCACCTAAATTTCATTTAACTGACAATGTATTTGACTGACTCCCATTTCACTGACAGCTTACAATGTTGAATTTCACCATACTAAATCTTAAACCATAGACAAGCACACTTAGAACACCAATAACTAACCCTTTCCAGAACTTAAATACTACTTACCCTCTTAACAGAAACGGGACAATATATACAACCAAACTAGGTGGGGAGATATGCTCCTCCACTCCCCCCAATTATAAATACTAACTCTTTCTTATTTTGAAGCACGATTTGGTTGGTTTGGTTGGACCAAAAATTTTCAAATTACGAATATGGCATTGTCATCCATTATACAGGGTCTATCATCTGATATGCATGATTTATCTGTGTTTGGTTTGGACAAAAGTGGTTCATCAATTGTGACAGATGTGGTTGGATCTGATTTGGATGCACAATGTGATATATTTTTTAACAAATTGGGTAAACACATGAAGATGGTCAGGACCAATGTGTGGCATTTACGCTTATTCAAGGCATATCAACAGAAACACATCACCCCACGGGGTTTAAGAGTCAAAATACAACCTTTGGTCTCTGAAATTGATGACCAGCTTATTCAGGATTGGGGTCATATCCAACAGTCGGCCTCATCCCAATTTGTGGATGCTCTGGCCGATTTTTATGGGCGCAAGGTACAACAGGGCATCAAGGATTTGGACACTCTAAGTTTGCAGACGAATAAGTTTGAAGCTTGTGATTCTTTTACGACACAAGTTAAAAAACTTACTACAGATTTGTCCAAAATGGAAACCACTCTTAAAGACAGGAAAATTAAAAAATTCCTTCGTGATGTAGGTGATTATGACAGGGGCAAACCATTTGATACTTCCAAGAATGTATCATTTAGATTACCGGGATGATCAAAAATATGATAAGAGATCATCTACGCCAAAAAGAAAAAGGCCTAGGTCCATTTTAAAGACCAAAACTGGTTTGTCAAGTGGGACATCTGGGGAAGATAATTCTTCCAATACAGAAGGAGAATTTGATTCACACTCAAGTGAGGGACTACCCACGTCCAAAAGAGACAATTTATCACACCCTCTCAATTTAGATACCGACGAGGGGGGTGGAAGCACAGGAAACACAAAATCCAAACACAGTTTGGAGACACTTATGAAGATCATGACACAGTACTAAGTTTAGATTCCAATGTTCACAATATTTCGTCTGTTGATTTAACCAATGTACAAATCAAATTATTAAATAAAGGGCTCAATTTTGTCCCAGGGTTTTTTGTCTCCGAACAGTCTCTGGCCCAGGATGTCATCAATTTTTGTCGTATATTGAATTTGAAGGTGTTTTTTGATAGTAATGTTTCCAATGCACCTTGTGATACAGTTGGTGACTTTAGATTCAAAAAATCCACTTTTACTCCACCTATGAATCATTTAGTAGGGGTGTTTCAAAAAAATGTCCTTCGTGACATACATTGTCATCTCAAGGACTTTCCTGTCATTTATAACAATCTGACGACTGAGGAATTATGTTGTCTGGAGGAATTGATTAATAACAAAAACCTTGTCATTATTCCAGCTGATAAAGGTGGAGCGGTGGTGGTACTAGACAAAACTGCCTATGATAGTGAGGCTATGAGACAATTGTGTGATCAACAATATTATCGGCGAATGCTTGTGGATCCTTCTCCTCATTTTAAGTGCCAAATTGATGGTTTTTTAACCAAGGCAGTGGATGAAGGCATTATTACTCAAGATGTCAAAGAACAGTTAGTGGTTGGGTCACCGAAAAAACAGTATTTATATCTGTTACCCAAGATCCACAAACATGCCACTAATCCACCTGGGCGACCAATTGTCTCGGGACATGGGTCCCTTACTGAACCACTATCAGAATATTTGACTCTATATTTAAAACCGTTATTGAGTCAAATTAGAGCTAGGATTCAAGACACCACCCAATTCTTGGATATTATCAACAACTCCCAACTTCAATCCCATTGGCTATTATGCACCCTGGACATTACCTCTCTTTATACCAACATTCCACACTGGGCGGGTCTACAAGCGTTGGATTATTGGTTGGCCAGATCAGGTTTATATCCATCTGGATTTAACACTTTTCTTGTATGCCTTACAGAATATGTGCTGTCAAGTAATGTCTTCTATTTTCATAATTTCTGCTATTGGCAGAAGCAGGGCACTGCTATGGGTGCATCTTTTGCACCCATATATGCAGATCTGTTTATGGCATATATTGAAGAGATTGTGATTTATGATGTCACACACAATATATACATGTGTGAGATGGATATCTGGCGTCGGTATCTGGATGACTGTTGGTTGGTGTGGAAAGCTGATGAACAATATCTCATGGAATTTCTTGAATATCTGAATAACAACATATGGCGGATTGAATTTAAATTGACTTATAATAAATCAAGGATAGTATTTCTCGATGTAGAAATCATTAGAAATCAGGATAACACCCTATCATCAAGGATGTTCAGAAAATTTCCTGAATTTAATTCAATATTACATGCTACCAGCTTCCACCCACAACATGTCATCCAGAACATACCTAAATCTCAGTTTCTTAGAGCCAGGAGAATCTGCTCTGGCCAACAATCCTTTTCTGATGCCCAAGATGATTTGACTCGTAGATTCATTAAGAGGGGATATCGTCCAGGTTCGGTACATCTTGCCAAAAGATCTGTGTCTAGTCTAAATAGGGAAGATTTATTAACATATAAAGATAAGAGTAATTGTCACGGTTACAACCTTTACGTTTGGTAACTACATACGGACGTAATACACAGGGCTTTAAAAATATCATACAGAGACATTGGAACATTCTGAAAGCTGATTCAAAACTTTATTCCATGTTGCCAGATCATTGTTCTTTTTCATTTAGAAGGGGACAAACCATTGGCTCAAAATTGAGTCATTACAAGAGAGTGGGTGTAAACTTTTCTGAACCAATACAGTGGTCTATCTCAGGGAAACCCATTGTTGGATGTATTCCCTGTGGGCATTGCTCATTTTGTATTCGTGTTTCACGTACTAATGAATTCACTAGTAAAAACACCTCACAGGTTTTGACATAAAGTTTTGGGCTAATTGTAATACTGAGTGGGTCATCTATTTGGTGACCTGCAATTGTTCTGCTTTCTATGTTGGAAAGACTTCCCGAGCTTTCCGTTTCAGAATTTGTGAACATTTGAGTGACATTAAAAAGAAACGTATCAGCAATGCTTTGTACAAACATTGTTTGCAACATGTATCTGCTTCATACAAATTTGTTGTCATTGATTGTATCAGGGGGAAATGTAATGACAAACAGTTTTGGCAGGAATTACTTAGCTCCAAGGAGAAAAAATGGATCATCAAACTTGGAGCTTTGTTTGCACCTGGTCTTAATGACCAATTGTGAATTCTGTGTTTGGATTGGCCCGTGAGTTGGACCTATCCATATATATGTGCATACATTGTGATATTCTGTTTTTTCATTTTACACTTCACTGAAGAAGGCTCAGATGAGCCGAAACCGGTTTGAGAACTGTTGCTTTTTTGTTTAAAGCTCTTTCTGCTACTGGTATTTACAATAGCAGGATTTCAAGAGGGGGGGTTTTCTTCCCTCTTGTTAATAAATGTTTTTTGACATGGTTACTACCAACACTTGCTGGCTTTTTTGTTTGTTACTGTTTATTTGCTTGCCGTGCAAGGGTTCTACGGGCACCTGCCGCTTTGTTGAATGCTGAATTTCACCATACTAAATCTTAAACCATAGACAAGCACACTTAGAACACCAATAACTAACCCTTTCCAGAACTTAAATACTACTTACCCTCTTAACAGAAACGGGACAATATATACAACCAAACTAGGTGGGGAGATATGCCCCTCCACTCCCCCCAATTATAAATACTAACTCCAGGATTGCACTACAGTGGGGAAAAGGGCATATATCTTTAACTTGCCTTACAGTACTCTATACGCTGCCACTACTGCTGTGAATACACAAAACATTCACCAAATTATTTTAGATACTTCCCATAAAAATGTAAACAGACAAACCTACATTTAGAAACACTACAGCACTACTTTCTAAATGACTATCGGAATTCTAACAGTCAGCACTGTAAGTTACAGTAATTCTTTCTATCACAAGCAAGTCACGGTTGAAGGAAAATCCACAACAAGTCTATGTCTTAAATGTAGGTCAAATGGGTGTCAGTCAAATTAGTTGTCAGTCAAGAGATCTGGGAACACAGGTTGACAGCAACCTCTCTTTTGACCACCACATTGCCACTGTGGTCAGAAAGTCCTTCTATGTGGCACATCTCATTACTAAGAGTTTTGCAGCCACAAAGAAAGAGGTCATTATCTCCCTCTACTCTTCCCTCATTAGGCCAATCATTGAGTACAATGCCCCATTTGGCATGTACCTCACTAGACACTTACAACAACTGGAGAGGCTGCAAAAGTACCTCACAAAGATGATCCTAGGCCTTAAACAGTTGTCCTATATGGACAGACTCAAAAAACTCCAACTTTTGTCTGTCTCATATTGCTTACTTAGAGGCGATCTCTGTTTGACTTACAAAGCCATGTCTGACCCAGCTCTATTAGAAATGCTACATCTAAAGAAATACCAATCCCTCTGCACCACATGCTCCAGAGACCTCAACCTCATTACCACAATCAACAGAACATGGTGGAAGGACAGGTTCATAACCAAGAGACTGCCCATGCTATGGAATAGACCTCCCATACATGTCAAACAGAGCACCTCACTGGCCCTCTTCAAGAGAAATCTTGATGAGTGGATGGGAAATAGAAAATTCACCCCAGGGATCACTCCAGTGACACTACTCGACAGAGGCACTGGGAACTAATGTTGGGTGGCATGATGCCAGGGTAATCCTATGGGCTAGGCTTGTAAAGGCCCCAGGGCCATTAGCCTAGTACACACCTATGAACCTACGAAATTTGAGTCAATTGGGTGTTGGTCAAATGGGTGCCAGTCAAATGAGTTTTAGGTCAAGTGAAGTAGACATATATATAAATATATATATATATATATATATATATATATATATATATATATATATATATATATATATATATATATATATATATATATACACACACACACACACACACACACACACACACACACACACACACACACACAAGTTTACTATTAGAAGCTTGAAATAGCTTAAAATGCACTTTGTTGAACATCAGGTGATGGAAAGTATAGTTTCAAAGATGCACAATACCTAACCCAAAGACAATAAATCCATGATAATGAATGTAAAGCGTGATTCATTATTATGTGTTCGGCATTGTGAATGGACAACTGAATATCCTGGGTGTCTGATATCAACTTCTGCTATATCGAATAATGTCAGTTATGGACATCAGAGACAGGATAGAGACAGGATATTTGACATATAGCTATGAAAACATTTTTGTTTTCAACATTTTATGTCATTGTATTGAACAAACGACAAACTGCATTCAAGCATTTGATAATAAGCCTATACACACAGACATACTTATCCATATATATATATATATATATATATATATATATATATATATATATATATATTTATATATACATTTATTTATTTATTTTATTTATTTTACATTTGTTGACCGGGCTAGTCTAACTGGATACATGTCCATTTTCGGTAGAGGCCCGGAGAGAAAAGCTCCAAGCATTAGCAGTGACAAAGATTACAATATACAGTAATAGTCAAAACAAATTACAGGACATTGTTACATTGAGGTTGACATAAGTTATTTAGAGTCCTTAGTAGGTTAACACTAAGATCAAATAATGTGAGCAAAAATTTGAGAGAGAGCAATCAAAAAAGCAAAAACAATATTGAATTGTAAAAAAAAATAATTTACAGGTATGTGACATAGAACAGTGGAGTATAGAAGTGTAAGGAGAGCAAAAAGGGGAAGGAGACAACAGTCAGGGTATATCAGTCTGGGTTAGAGCAGGGACAAAGCCAGTGATTTTTAAGATATTCTTTAAGATGCTTTTTAAAGAGATGAGTGGAAGCAAGAGATTAAAGTTCACGAGGAAGCTGGTTCCAGCTTTTTCCTACTGTGTTGGCGAAAAGTGAGTCCCCAGGTTTGTTTTTAGATTTAATAGTGGAGACTAGAATTTTGTTAGCTGAGCGTAGAGTTGCAAGATTTTTGTAAGGGGTAATCAGCTTAGTAATGATTGGGGTATTATTAGGGTGATAAAGGATCTTTTGGGTGATAACAAGTTGTTGACAAAGTAGTAGGTTCTGCAGTTCTAACCATCCCAGCTGTTTGAGGTTATGACAGTGATGAGTTCTGAAAGGCATGCCAGTGGCAAATCTGGCTATGCTATTGTAACTAGTAGAAAGTTTGGTGAGGTTATTTCTAGATAGGTTGGTATATATTGCAGAAGCATAGAAAAGGGTAGAGATTAGGTGAGTCTGGGCAATCGTGATTCTGGCTGAAGGGGTAAGGAAGGGTTTGATTCTGTAAAGGGTGCCTAGTTTTTTGTTGACAGACTTTATAGTAGCATTAATATGGTCATCATAGCTAAGGTCGTTATCAATTGTTACTCCCAGTAGGCGGGTTGTAGTGTCAGGGGATATGTTAGTTCCATTGTTAGAGGTGACTGTGAAGTGTGGATTAGGTGACTTATGAGTAGGAGCAAAGAGCAGTAATTTTGTTTTTTTTGGGGGGTTTAAAAGGAGACAGTGTTGCATAAACCAATTTTCAACACTGTTAAATACTGTTTGACTGAGGGACTGGAGAGAGGTTATGGACTTGGCTGAACAAATTAAAGTTGAGTCATCTGCATATTGTATGCAGGTGGCTTGAGGAATTTTGGTATATAGATCATTAATAAACAATGAAAACAATGAAATATATATATATATATATATATATATATATATATATATATATATATATATTCGTAGTTTCTTAGGTATGTACTAGGCTATCGGCCCTAGGGTCTATATAAGCCTAGCCAAATGAGATTCCCTGGCTTTTGCCACCCAACAAAATTATTTTCCCGTGCCCCTGTCAAGCAGTACCACAGCAGTGATCCCTGGGATGAATTGATGAATTTCCTGTTTCCCATCCAATTGTCAAGATTTCTCTTAAATATATATATATATATATATATATATATATATATATATATATATATATATATATATAAGTATATGGAAACTGGGGGCCTATGATAACATAAGAATTTACACTGTCATTCCTCTACATGTGCTTAAACAGGTAATTATAGACTCATCTGTCTCATCCGCGTTATAAACAAAGACATAAAACATATCATAGTAGAGCTCAATTTTGCAGACATAAGCTATTTAACTGATCTAGGTCCCACTCAGTCTGGTTATATGAAGGACAGGTCCTGTCTCCTGAACCTAGTAGAACTCTAGCTTTGAGAGTGTGTGGGCAGGGGTCATTCCTTGCACGTTGCTTATCTTGACCTGGCCAGTGCTTTTTTACAATATTACCCTTGTGATGTCCCTGCTCTGGGCCAGTATTCAAGGAGCCTGAATCCTCAACACTGACACCAGTGAGGGACATTCACTTGGAACAAAGATACACATGGTATTTCCAGATGCAGCTTTCTGCATTAAACACAATTTCCCTCAAGAGCACATAGATAACTCTCTCTCTCTCTCTCAAATCAAGTATCCCTGCTCCAAGTATCTGACACGCACACTCTTTGAGATTTGATTTGCGTACACACACACACACACACACACACACACACACACACACACACACACGCACACACACACACACACACACACACACCTGGGAAAGGCTGGCATAGATTTACTCACTCTGCTACCCTTTGCCCAGACTATAAGGTAGTTGCTGCCACCAGATGCTCTAAAGCCAGCTATTCTAAGGCTCTAACAAGGGTACACAATTATACTGAGTAAAAGTAATATTCATACAAATGGTAGTTTGACCAATGTTGTATGGCCTTCAAGAGTGGCCACAGTGTCACCAAATAAATATAAGTACTCTCAAAGGTTAAAATATTCTCTAAAAGTCCGGCCACAATGAAAAGTTTAAACATGGTAATATTAAAAATAACAAGGATGAATTGATTCAAACAGATACAGAAAAACAGTACTTAACTAATCTTACTATATTTTCCTGACTGATCTAAAGAATTACTATTCCCTAGTTCACTTACTAGAGCAAGGTAAGATGATGTAGGTGAGGGGGCCTTCTTGTCAGGTTTCGAAAACAGACTGCTGCCCTCAGACTTCTGCCTGATCTTGTATTAAAACATCATTTCAGTGCTGATTAGAAAATGACTTCACATACATCTTGTCATCTGACTTCTGGTTCCCATACTATCCACCTTTACTAGAAACTGAACCTAAATGCACATATGTGTTACTATACACACAGATATAACTTTGCTAAGGTGTTTTATAGCATCTGGAAGCCATAAAACTATTTCAACTCTTCCACCATTCCAGGGTAGCAATTAGTTTACTGCTAAAGACAATACAGTACAATTCCTAGTCCTTGTTTTTACAGACATTTTGTCTCTGATTGCAATCAGAACTGTAAGATACAATCTTTATGGCCTAAACCAGGTAATTTAATTTCAAACTATTTTTCAAAGTTAGCCAGACTGAAATTAACCTCTTCTCTTCCAGTTACATTTGTTACAATATTAATTTTAACAGTTATAATACAGTTTGACATACATGTGAATTTACAGATATATTTTCAACACAAACACCTGTACAAATCAGTTTGATATACAAATGACATGTAATTCTTTACAAAACTCCAGCTAGCTATGCTGGCATATGTCACACATCCACTGCCCTATTTCTCCTGGCATAGCTAGCAATATCTCACATCATCACAACCCCATGTTGGTTTTATTAAAAAAGTTAGGCAAACTTAATGTAAAATGCCTACATTATTAACTGGATTGCATAATGTCTATCAAACAAACCCAGAGTTGTGAAACTGCTGGCACCCTCTCACAATATAAAATTGTAACTAGTGGGATACAGTGGGAATTGGTGCTGTGTCTTCTCCTGTTTGGCTTTTATGTTGCAGCCATCCAAGCCAGTATTCCAGAAGTATGGCTGAGTAGGTTTGCCGATGACTGCAAGCTAAACATCTGCTCATCCAGTTATTCGAAACTGCAGAGCAGTTCTGAAAACAGTCCCAAGCAAAATGCAGAAATGTAAAGCATGCTAGCATTCAGGAAAACAGCTTGTCCCATCTCGTATGTTGTTAACTGCTACTCCTCTTTAGAGAAGTATGGTCATAAAGTCCTGCTACATAGTGGATGACACTCTAATCATCATGTTTCCACCATGGTCAGGAAACCCTTTTATCTGTCCCAGTTAATTTCTAAGTGAATATCTTCAAGATCCAAAGAAGTCACCTTATCATTGTGCTTTTGCCTTATCAGACCCATTATCAAATACAATGATCCCTTTGGTATGAACAAATCCAAGCATATCATTCAAATAAAAATGCCACAATGATTTTAACCAAGAAGATTAAAGGTCTTAAATCCTTCAACTATCCCAAAAGATTAACTCAGCACTTCTTATACTCAGTAGCTTACTGGCTACTCTGAAGTGACCTGTGTCTAACTTTTCAAGCCATGAAAGACGTAGTCCTATTTAACCTCCTATGTCTTCAACATACCAGCGACTCTAGAAACACCTATAATAGGGGCCTTAATCTACACCAGCAAATAAAGAAGACTCATTGGTGGCATAGGTCCTTAACCCAATGTATTCCCAGCATATGGAATAATTGACCAATACAGCTCAAACAAAGTAATGTTGTATCTGTCTTTAAGGCTAGTCTTGACCATTGGATTGGTAGACACAAATTTACACCAGGGTTATCATGTTCAGAATGAGCTGCTTTGTTTGGGAGGTGAGCACTATTATGTGCATGTAAAAGGTGGCAAGTACTTTTAATTAAGCATGATCACCTAATGGTCTATATGGTTATGCGTCTTATATTCCTAAGTGCATGCTGGCAGCCAGACACAAGTCACAGAGTTGCCAGAGATTATGGCTAAGACTGTAACGAAATAATAGAATCACTGGGTGTTCAAAGGAGACGAAAAGTGGGTAAGGTTTTCTGTATGTGTAGATACTACTGTTTGCACTATGGCAGAATTAACAGATATGGCCAAAGCTTTTTGCAGCAGGCATAATGTCTACTTGCAAAACAGATAATCTGCATATCAAGGACTGATAAAGATTACAAAGCTGACATGTTTTAATTCAGCAAAGACCCTAGAGACTTAACCTATTTTTTCTAAATATACTCCCTTCATTCTAGTTTTTGACTAAATAGATGCAGTATCTGGATATTGATGATTACCACTTCATTTTGTTCTTCTAAATATGCTTGAGAGACATTTACTGACCACCTAAAACAAATGGAAAAAACTTGTCAGCTGAAACTTCTAGCTGGGTTGTTTGGGTAGTTTGGTGGAAAGCTATGAAAGGATCTTTAAAAATATCAGAAAATATAAAAAGACTTCACTAGATGCTTTGCAATGATGTGTAACAGTTATGCTGCCCTAAAAGGTGAGGACCTACAGTTAGTAAAGAGAGTTAAGTCTATCAGCTGTTAATAAGCTGCTCCCTGTAGTTTAGGGTTAGATTACTTCAGCTCCAGTCTCCATTTGTTTTTGTGACTGACCTACATTATCTTCCTTGAGAAGGGGGTACAGCATGATGGTTGCTAATGGGAAAACACAAATGATCTTGTGACTGAATTACCTTGTATTGCCTATTATCCTATGGGAGTTTTAGGTTTAGGGGCAAACAAGACCAAGGTGGAAGTGCTAAATTAGTAGATACATCCCTTGGGTTTAAAAGTGTAAAGCTCTGTTTGAAAGTTTTTTTTTTTGGATAACTCATCTGCAGCTCAAAGATATGTAGAACTTTGATTTTTGGCGTATATATTTGGGCAGGATGTTTTTGGAGGTTGTGGATATGTGCAAATACTGGATACACCTGGAAAACCTACATAAATTCTGCAGGCATTCTCAAAGTATTACCAAAAATTAAATGCAGGAGTTGTACCAGATATTTCTCAGTATAGGCAAGTAAATAAATTCTTTAACAGTTTGACCTTACTGATACCACTTCCTTAACAAGGGAATTGACAACTGGTCCTCTAGTAGAGGAAGGCCTGACAACACCTTTAAACAATCTTCCTAAGGGAAAGTCTCCAGGGAGCAGACAGAATATTCCTGGAACACTACCAAAAGTCTGCTGGAAGTAGTAAATGAGGTACTGAAACTCCTCTACACAAAGGTGGCAATACCCATGATCTCTTAAATTACCGGCCAATATCCATACTCTCCCCACTATCAAAAATCATAGAAAATGTGTACAAACTCGACTACTGAATCACCTCTTTAACAACAACCTCCTATTTCCCACTCAACATGGATTCTGTCCTGGACATAGCACAACCATAGCTTTACTCTCCTTCACTGATACTGTGACTAAAGCTCTTGATGCTGACCTAGTAACTTCTGTACTCCTATTAGACCTATCAAAGGCTTTCATCACAGCCCATCACACCCTAAGTTACTATAACATCTAGAAAATGTGGATTCTCTCTATGAGTATTAGCCTGGTTCTCCTCCTACTTAAAATATAGACAACAATCTGTTAGATGGCAAATTCAACAATCAAGAGTATCTGGCCAATAACACAGGAGTCCCACAAGGATCTATTTTAGGACCCCTATTTTTTAATATATTCATTAATGATCTCAATAAAGCCTCCCAAGAAAGCATACTTATTCAGTATGCTGACGATTCAGCTATCATCTCTTTCTCCAACAATTTCTCTAACCTCCAAAAGATTACCCAACATTCATTCACATCCATAGAAACCTGGCTAAATGATGCTCTATTAATGCTGAACCCCAACAAAACTAGACTGTTACTATTTTCATCAAAACCTCCAGCCACAGATTTCAAGATTTTTTCACACAACAATACAGAAATTGAACAAGTGTAAAGTTCAAAACTTTTAGGAATCACCATTGATAACAAACTCTCTTTCGAGCAACACATTCTCAATACAGTGAAAAAAACATATCAAACTTGGCAAACTATACCGACCTAAACTTTACCTAGATAAGCAAAGATAAAACTAGCAAGCAGTCTTCTTATCCCCTCCCTCTTGTATGGAAGTCTTATTTTCACAAACCTCCATACATCTATCAGTAATAAACTGCAGTGTTGTTACTACAAGATAGCCAAATTTGCCTCTAACATGTCTAACCACTTACACCACTGTAACACTATTACTTACCTGTCTTGGCTTGAATTTCACCACTATCTCCATAACTCCCAATTAAGACTCACCCACAACCTAATATTGAAACCTAATAGCTGCCCTGCACTCCAGTCACTAGAACTCTCTTTGGAATTTACTCTCAGCTTACATTACTCAACTTGACTCCCTAAGAGCCTTCAAAGCTGCACTAAAAACCCACTATCTAAACAATCCCACCTGCACCCATGGAATACAGTGTTAGTCTCCTTAATCCCACCTGCACCCATGGAATACAGTGTAAGCCTCCTTAATCCTACACCCTTAACTACTCAGATCCTATTTTCTAAAACCTCTGCTATATTAACTCGTTAATCTTTCCTACTTACTATATTGTATTTATACTTACGACTACATTCTTTAATTGAAAAGTATTGCATTCTGTATTTTTACAGTTTAATTAATATTTAAAAGTTTCTAAATTCACTTTGTACCAAAAATACCCATTGTATGTTACTGTATATTTATCTCTGTATTAACTTTGTATTTTTCTGTGATATATTAGAATATCTGTGGAGCTTTACCCCTGGGCCTCCACTGAAAATGGGTTTCTGACCCAGTGGACTTTCCCAGTCAACAAATGTCAGTAAATAAATAAATGAAAGTTATTGTTGTTTCCCCATAATGGACAGAGGCAGTATCCACAGTGATTTGCTAAAAATTGGAAACCTCCCATGTCCCATCTGTGTATCATCTAATCTCTCTAATGAACCAACATAATAAAGCTTTCATGGTGCTTTTTGTATCCATTGACCATAGCATTGCCAAGGTTGAATAATTCAGCTAAGACTGGATTTATCCCATGGATGTGAATGTTTAATAACATAGAAATGTATTTGTTTATCCAGAAAAATGAAGAAAACTGGGAATGTGCTACTGGTATTCATCCTGGATACAGAGAAAAAGTTTGACAGAGTGGACTGGCACCTTTTGCTTTCAATTCTAGGGTTCCCAGATGACTTTATAAGAATAATTGTTCAGCTCTCTGCTTTAGAGTGTTACCAATGTGTGAATTATGGAGTACAGCCAGACAAGGATGTCTGCTCTCATCCCTAACTTTTGCATTGCATTACATTTGCAGCCTGTAGAGGACGTTTAAGATAAGGTAACTACAGCTGGGTATAAGCAGCCAAACTGGGTGGCCAAATGGTCACTGTACATTGAGTTTGTTGATATACCCATGAGATCCAGAGAAGGACTTTCCAGTGTTATTTGACAGGTCAGAGAATCTTGGTAAGTGCTTACAATGGCAAATAAACAAATCCAAAGATCAGACAACAACTGAATTTTTCTCCTTCATTTATTCTGAGGGCTAGATACTCTTCCCTGTGGGATTACAAGTAGATGAAATATCTAGGAAGTTGGATAGCTCCTCCGTTATGCATGACTTAATAAAAGTTTCTTGTAAGACTAATGAGAGTTTCTTGTAAGACTGATTGATAGTTAGAAAATGGTGGAATCAGATCCTAGACTTAGATGGAACATTTCTGTAGTCCAGATGTTTTTCCTTCCTCCTCTACTTCATACTTTACATGGTACACCACTCTGTCCTAAGTAAATTTTTTTAAAGATGCTAAAAAATCTTGGTGCTCTTTTTATGAGTGACATGGAACAGACTTTGTCTGGCATCTGTGTTTGGACATACCGCAAAAAAAAAAAAAAAAGAAAAAAAAGAAAAAAAACTTTAACTGGGTTGCTTGCCTGTCCATATAGTTGACAAATCAAGAAAACCGGCTGGGGCTTTTGTTATTTTGCTGTACTTTATCTAGAATTGTTTATGGACTGGGCAGCAGCAGACGGTCGACTGATTTCAGAGTATCTTGATAAGTTTGCTTCTGAAACAAATCGCAGTCACTTAAAAATGACTTAAGTACATAGAAGCTTGATATCGTTATATTTCTGGAAGGAACACGAGGCGTATAAGCATCACTTCGAACCGTCTAAAGTACATAATAGGTTTGCTAGCCATTTTAAATATAATGTTACTTCCCCACCCTGGACTCATTATGCTTTTTTTTCACAGACTTACAGATGTAATCCTTGCAAAACAATTTTAATTATGATAACATTACAAAGTAAATATCTTAGTAGTTCTCTCATTGTAATGATAAATTATTCCAGACTGCATAAAGACTCAATCTGGCTCTCTATTGGAATTGCTAACCTTAAACTGTAAGCCTACAAGTGTAAAAATAAAATGTGACTGGAAAATAAATACAGTAAATCTTGAGCCTCATTATAATGCATTAAAGCTTTTTTGCAGGAAGAACATCATCTGTTCAACCCCCACACCCCTTTTGCTTACATATTCAAACTCTTGAGATTGCTGTACTTTGGAGTAAGGGGAACAATCCAAGTTACTAAAGCCTTAGCCCTACTATATATTATACATTTTGTATATCTATGGTGGTAGTCATACCTACAGTGCAAGTACTCAAATGGCAAGTGTGTTGGTTGCACAAAAGCACAGGTGAGATGTGATTCAGAGACATAAGCTGCACTTATATGCAATAGTTGTAAAGCTGGGAAGAAGTTCCTAAGCAAATGAGCGCATAATGAGATGTAAATGAGGAATGCATTCAAAAGATCTGACTTAATAATGTAAATGAGGTTTTCTTCCCACCTTTTGTGATTCACAGTCGCAATTCGCTACACAAGTACATGGTGTATAAAAAGTGAATCTGCTCTTTTCCTAGTCACTTTGCAGGCAGCAGACATGCTCAGCTTTGCTGCTAGTGCTGCTGTATCCCACTCAGAGTTGATTGCTTCTGTCATACCATAACACAGTGTGATGAGAAGAGCTTAGTAGCCCTAGAAGAGGAGATGCAGGCAACAAATCACAGATTTCAACTTTGCAGAGCAAGTATCGCATGACAGTGGACATGTAGATTATAAGAGCTGTGATTAACTTGTACACCCCACAAGTTGGAACTGGGGAATGCATGGCTTTCTTATTCCTGGGCATGCCAAGGTATGTATATACCTCACTATACTTGTCACAGGGACCTTTCAGAGATGCATGGATATCCCACAGGTTTATGTGTTAAACAGTTCTTTGATATACTGTGTCACCACAAGACCAAGCCTATAACATGCATGCCTTTTATAGAACAGCACCCTTTCCTGAGGTGCTTTGTGCAATAGATTGCACACATATGGCTAGCTCATCTGGTCAACAGGGAGAAAGGTACCACAATAGGAAGGGTTACCATTCCATCAACTGCCAGGTTATGTGTGTGTAATGCTTGTGGCTGTATAATCAACATATCAACCCAGCATCCTGGCAGTACACAAGTCCCACGTATGACAGATAAGTTTATTATACTGTACAACCATTTACTGCATGATAGGATTCTTCATGGTCAGTTATTGGTAATTACAGACTGAATAACCTTATTCCCCATAGCTGTTTCTCTATATAGTGACAAGTTTTAATGACTAACCACTGTGTCTTCATGTGTCTCCTCCCTGCTATGTTTTCCAAATTATGGAGGCTAGTCACTTGAACCCTGGCTAATGACTCCAGTTTGTAACCTGCAGGGAGCTGTAGAGGAGTGCTTAAAGACTTCCCTGTCTTAGACATGGATAGTCATTGAGCAAGTGTTTAACCTGCTCAGGTGGCCCTTCAGTATGACCCTTCTATTGCATGCAGAATATTTACTGCTAGTTGCACTTTGTATAATATGATTATGCATCAGTCTGGTACACCATTGCCACAAATGGTAACTAATTGTGACATCCTCTATCATTTTTCAAACCAATTATGATATCAAATGACAATGGTAGCAGCATAGCACCCTTCCAAGCAGGCTTGTGCATGGTCAAGAGCAGCGCATGTGAACTTGCTGCATCTAGTCCACCACTATGGGCCATGAAATCTACTATGTGACAGTGTAAAGTTACAGAGATAATACCTGGTGCGTTTATTGCTGCCTGTGGACTGTGCTGAGAAGTGCATGATCAATTCATGTTAAGCATCAGACATTTTGACCATACATCATACACAAATATGTAATTCATCATGTTACAGCCCTCATTGTTTGTACAATGCTTAGTGATCAGTGACAGAAGTGCTACTTAAAACAGCATGGGGGCAAGAATATGGCAGAGGATGGAAAGTATTGAACTGATACATCCTGAAGAATTGTTGTGACAATGAAGATATTTTCAGTTTGTAATCCTATTGCTGTCACCAAAGTTTTCTCCTTATATCCAAAAACACCAGTAGTAAAAGCCTCCGTGATAGGAACCACACAGACACCAAGGATAATCAGGTCTCAAAAACTTTATTCTGGTACCTTGGCCTTTAGCCTTCAAGGAATAATGCATTAATAAAATCACATCCATGTATACCCCAATTAAATAATCAATTATGTGAAATATTTCATCAGGGAAGAGAAAAAGCACATGTTAATACTTAAAGCTCACTGTATAAGAAATACAAAATGTTTCATCAAAGAATTGAAAAAACATATACTAATGCTAAAGTAAAAAAACTCACAATATAAATCTTAGTGAATAACAAATATTTTACAGAGTATAGCTACTATCCAAATTCATGCCCCTAGGAAATAGAGTATGAAAGTTAATAATCATTCTGCATTGAAATTTATTTAATTCCCTTCTGAAATTAGCACTATTAACTGAAGGTCATGCTAATACACTAAAGAACAAACCATTTGCTGACCCCTCATGTTTAGACATAAAGCGAGCCACCACCGGGCTCTCTACTATGTGCCTCCAAATGTCTCTCGAGTGTTCCAAGATACATATCTTAACATTTCTGGTTGTTTGCCCAATATACCAGCAGGTACAATCACAACCACAGCGAATGATATAAATTACAGCACAAGAGTTGCAGTTATAATATTGTGTGGTTGAATACAACTTCCCATTTATTTTAAATCCATTCAAATTCCTGACTTGCTCACATACAGAACAATGACCACATTGATAAGCTCCCACTCTGCCCCCACCCCTCTTTTAGAAATATTAGTGTTAAGTAGCTGCTTTAAATTACTAAATATGCCATAAGAAAAGGTGATATGTTTAGGAAAAAGAAAGCCTACAGAAACATCTTCATAAACAACATTCCAAAATGTTTTAACAATTCTTTCCAACACAAGGAAAAATTCTGAATATCTGGTGACAAAAAATTATTTCTGCAGACATTCATCAGTTACTACATTACATTGAGTAACCCTAGAACCAAAATGTCCCCTTCCCTGCACGTTCTCCCTGGCCTTGTCGAGAATATAAATTATAATCTGTATATCCTTGAGACCTCAAACACTCATGAACTTCATCCAGATATAAATCTCTTAACCCCTCCTCAGAAGTTTTATAAAAAATCCTTCTAAATTCCCCATAGAGCAAGGAGTCAATTAAATGGGGGAAGCGTGCTATCCGCATTTAAAAAACTGTTCACAGAAGTGGGCTTCCTAAAAGTTTTATGCTGTATCCTATTCTCATCACTGATGTAAAATTCAGCATCCAAAAATGAAATGTTCCTGGCATCAATGTTCCAGGTAAATTTTAAACCATGAGCATTGTCATTCAGAAGTTGCATAAAATTCACAAATCCATCTTGTTTGCCCTTACAAATAAAAATCAGATTGTCAATGTATCTCTTGTAATAAATGATGTTATTCACAAAATATTCATTCAAGAGCATAAACTGCCTCTCAAAATGCCCCATGTATGATAGTGTATGAGGGGGCAAAAGCTGCCCCCATGGCTGTTCCTTTCATTTGCAAGAAAAATTCATCCTTCCATTTAAAATAATTGTGGGTGAAATAGAATTCCAAAAGAGCCAACAAAAAAGATGTATGGGGTCCCTCCCCCGTAACTCTTGCCAAAGCTTCCATATCCCATATTTTTTCTATATTAGTATATAAAGCACTGACATCAACTGTTGCCCAAAAGTAATCCTTTTGCCACTCAAAGTTACACAATTCTTTACATACATCATTCATATTGTTAATGTGAGAAGGAATGAAAGTTAAATATTTTTTGAGATACAAATCAAGAAATAAGTTGACATGTTCTAAATAAGACCCAATACCTGAAATTATGGGTCTAATGGGGGGGGGGGGTTAGTTAAGCTTTTGTGGACTTTGGGAATAGCACAAAAAGTAGGGTCCCTAGGGTCCTTAATAATAATTTTTTTGACATCTTTAGATTTAAAAAAACCCAATCTTTCCCCCTATTCCAAAAGCTCACTTAATTCTTGACTATAATATTTAACTGGGTTATGAGGTAATTTGCCATAATAATCTTCCTCAAAAAGAATCTGATGAACCATCTCATATTGTATTCTGTCCATCACAACTCAGTTACCCCCTTTATCAGCTGGTTTAAAACAACATTATTCAAATTAAGACATAAATCTTGCAAAGCTAACCATTCATCCTTACTGAGATTGTGAGAAATAAATTGTTTTAAGAAGGGCCCAAACCTACGTTCAGCCATTTTACATACTGTGTTCTCAAAAACATTGATGGCATTGTTATGTCTAGGAGGCATAAACATGTTCTGAGAAGGTAAATCAGGCAGAGCTAAATGCCCATAACCTGTAACATAGCCCTCCGTAGTTTGGTTAACCTCACCATCAACAATTATCAACATTGTCATTTACATCTGTTATAATGTCATCATTACCTACATATTGAAATAAAACGGTACTTACGTATTATCGCAACCAGATTTTCATGGCAATAGCCGCTGGTTTCTGATCATGAAAAATGCCCGTTCATGTTGTTAAAATGTAATGTAGTGTGTTTTCTTTACGAGTACAGATTGTTTTCTCGACTGCTATCAAAACAATTTACAAAACATACTGTTGTTTCTTCATGTTGTTTACTGGCACCATGTTGCTTCCTGCAAGTCTGCCTGCTGAACGTTCCTTCTTTGTGCCAGCAAGTGCCGTCAAGTGACAGTCATACATTCATTTGGGAATCATAGCTGTGACTACTTTAAAAATACAAGACAGAAATGTGGGCACTGCAGAGGTTAACATGTGCCTAGATGCGTGAAAGGGACTGGGGACACAGACATGTTAAAAAATAAAAGAAACATAAACCATTACATGCAAAATGCAAGCAACAACTGTAGCTCATCGTAAGTCCATTCATGTCTTCTGGTGTGCGTTTTCTTAATAACTAATTTATAGTAATTTTAAAGTAGCTGTTAGACCCTTTGTAGAAATTGTGTCCCTATCTTGTGTGGGTTACAGTTCACAGACATCATGTATTATTAAGAAAACACACAGCAGAAGACATGAACGGGCTTACGATGAGATGCAGTTGTTTCCTGCATTTCGCATGCTTTCCATAGCAGCCATGACAATGAAAACATGCGTCTGTAACGCACGCAAATCAGGAAGAGGATTTTTTCGAGTTCCTCTCTTCCTAAAAGTAATACAACTGTTTTCCTCAACAATAAGGACTTTGAATAGCCCCTTTCAGTGTTTCATGCCCTCATAACAGTTCAGGTTTATCACATTGGCAAGCGACAACATCTGATTGCGATAATACATAAGTACCAAAAAAATATCGGTTTCATATCCACTTAAATCCAGCAAACCATCTTCATTTGAATCAATACCCTCTATGTCATCCACTTGTGAACTGTATCGCTCATGAAAAATGCCTTAAGATTTAACTTACGGCAGAATTTTTTAACATCTAAAATAATATCTGCCAGCGAGGGAACTCTAGTAGGAACAAATTTAGCCCCTCTTAACAGTACTCTTTCAGCGTTCTGTGTAATATTCGTACCAGATAAATTAATAATTTGTAACCCCTGGTTATTCACCTTTAAACTGGCATGATTAGATCAGGAAAAACAGCATGTTCGCCCTCAGTCAATGGAAAGTTCATAGGCGCCTGAATGTTAACATAAAATCTTACTTTTTCTTTTTGCCATTGTAATTCTGCTTCCCCCACGTTCTTTTGAACCATGCTTGTCCCTGCTGGCTGGACTGCTGACTTTGTGTTGCATTTTTTGATAATATTTGTTCAGTCGAATCCTCGGAACATATTTCCTCAAAGGAAAAACTTTTCCTGCTAATGCTGGTATCCCCTGATGACATAGAAGAGTCCAAAAACACCAGTAGTAAAAGCCTCCACGATAGGAACCACACAGACACCAAGGATAATCAGGTCACAGAAACTTTACTCTGGTACCTCGGCATTCTGCCTTCAAGGAATAATGCATTAATAAAACCACATCCAGTTATACCCCAGATACAAAGAACAAATTGGTTAATTAGCCAATTAAATAATCAATTATGCTCAATATTTCATCAGGGAAGTGAAAAGTACACATTAATACTTAAAGCTCACCATATAATAAATACAACATATTTCATCAAAGAATTGAAAAAGCATACACTAATGCTTAAGTAAAAAACTCACAATATAAATGTTAGTGAATAACATATATTTTACAGAGTATAGCTACTATCCAAATTCATACCCTTAGGAAATAGAGTATGAAAGTTAATAATCATTCTGCATTCTAATTTATTGAATTCCCTTCTGAAATTACCACTATTAACTGAAGGTTGTGCTAATACACTAAAGAACAAACTATTTGCTGACCCCTCATGTTTAGACATAAAGTGAGCCACCACCGGGCTCTCCACTTTGTGCCTCCTAATGTCTCCCAAGTGTTCAAAGATACATATCTTAACCTTTCTGGTTGTTTGCCCAATATACCAGCAGGTACAATCACAGCCACAGCAAATGATATAAGCTACACCACAAGAGTTGCAGTTATAATATTGAGTGGCTGAATACAGCTTCCCATTGATTTTAAGTCCATTCAAATTCCTGATTAACTAAGTATTGCAAAAACATTATTTTCATGGAATTTGACATTTTAGGCCAACCTACTTACTCACCACAAATATATATATATATATATATATATATATATATATATATATATATATATATATATATACAATGAGAACACCGGCACCGGAAGATCGACAACAGAGAAGATGGACAGTTGAGAATCCCAATGCTGAGAACACCAACATGTTAAGGTAAGTGTGCGATTGGGATGGACGTTAGGGTCAGGGTGTGGGTAAGGTAAGTGTGCAATAGTGACAGAGTTTAGGTTTAGGGGTGGGTTAAGTGAGTTAGGGTTAGGGTGTGGGAAAGGTAAGTGTGCGATAGTGATGGACTTCAGGGTTAGGGGCGGATTAACTGAGTTAGGGTTAGGGTGTGGGTAAGGTAAGTGTGCGATAGTGACGGACCTTAGAGTTAGGGTTTGGGTTAAGGTTAGTGCACAGATAGTTGTGTTTGTAAGGTTTAGTGTAGGTTTGTAAGGTTTTTGGTGTGCTTGTGCTGTGTGTGTGTGTGTGTGTGTGTGTGTGTGTGTGTGTGTGTGTGTGTGTGTGTGTGTGCGTGTGTGTTTTTTGGGAAAGGTATTTTTTTTGTTGTTTGTCGGGCATGTGAAGTTTCGTGTTTTTGTACTTTTTTTTATTTTTCTGTGTTTTCGTGTCGGTTATCTCATTGTTGGTGTTCTGCGTTGTTGGTGTTTTTAGGTAGACCCATATATATATATATATATATATATATATATATATGTATGACATTTTTAATGAAATCATGGTAAAGACCAGAAAAATACAGGTATAATTTATAGATTTAATTTTATGAAAATAGATTTTTCAGAACAGTAAATCAGTGTTCCTGACCACAGGATGTGATTATTTCTGGAACTGGAAGTGTCAACATATAAATAAGTTTTGAAATAAATTACCCTGTTTAAAATATCTGAAATTCCATTACTGGTTTGAATTAATGATGTACATATATACATACCATGTCCCATCTGCTCTTGTGATCCTTGTGTTGATAATGTTGGAGTATCTAATGAGGACACATTTCTTATTCATATGTACACACTCATTATATTGACCTCTACATGCCTTTATATTAAAAAAAAAAAATACAAGACCTACTTTCTGTACTACCTGTGTTCGCTGTTCAAGGCAAACCAAACTGTTAGTATACAAACCACCTTGGATGAACCAATACACTTATCCTCTGCATCATAGTCATCCCTGATACTGACAGTAGGTACTCCACATAGATTGTTAAACTTTGGATAGTGGATGGCCCACCATCTGTAGTACTACAAGGAACTGCAGTCTGCCTAGCCTTACTCCTAGCATAGCATACCCTATTTCTAGCTCTCTTTCTGCACTGTGCCAAGGTATAGTTCCTTTCCACTATTGTTTATACATCAGCCAGTACTTGATTACACACCATAACTGACTAGTTCTGCTCTTAACCCTTTTTTTCCAAAAATATTTTTTTTCTATATGTTTTAAGTGCATCCATGAGGATATTGTTTTCCTCAGCAATTCTGTTATCTCTCTGTAATGCCTTGCTACCTGCCATGAGGATACTGTTTTCCTCAGCAGGTTCTGTTATCTCTCTGTAATGCCTTGCTACCTGATGCTGTAACACGATTTCACCAAAATTACCGATTATAGGAATTACTACTGTAGCCCAGCCCTGAGTGACTTAAAGCAGAATGAGAATGATAAACCACTTTTAAACAATACTAACCTTACACAGTAGAGGAAAGTATTGATGTTGTAGATAATGGTCTTTTTTTTTGCTTGAGAATGTAAACATATTAAAGTAAAATGCATGCTTAGAGAAGTATTTCATTGTACTCAGCTGAAGCTTTGAGATGAACTTCCTTTCCTGTTATTGTGAGATGAAATTCCTTCCCTGTTAATGTAACAGCAAAGCAGTTGGCATATGTTTCCTATCTTTCTAAAGACAAATTGTATAACTATGAGGACTACTTTGAGATGGTACTTGATAAACAACATAAAAATGTCACATGACCTGTGCCATAACGAAGTTTTCTCGAGTACAGAAGCTCACTAAGCATAACCGTAAGATGGTAAATAGAGTTTGCGATGTGACTAGATTCAGCTTTCCTCATTTAGTAAAAGAACAACAATATGCTCACATACATGCACGTTTCACATAAACAGCAGGAGTAGTTGTAAGATTTGTTAATATCGTACCACACCATGCTTGCCTCATGCTATATCTAATGGCTTTTAAGGTATAAAAAGAGTTGTCTTTCTTTTACTTCTTTGACATTATATGAGAAAATTCTTGACTCCCCATCATGAGTTGTGATTTGAAATACAGGCCGTACTTGTGTAGATAGATATCCTATTTGTTTATCGTTGCAATATTATTTACCTTAACAGATGGTGCCATGATTCTGATTTGAACCACAGGTCTCAGCATCGTCTGGTTGTCCTGAGTGCAGAAAGTTTTCTGACTAAAAACAGGGCTCAGACATGTAAGTTTTTCAACTTGCAGCTCAGGTTTGTTTTGTACTTTGTGAAAAAATATATTGAGATTTACTTGCTTACTTGCTTGGTGTGATGGATCTGCAGTGTTCTTATGACACTCAGTCTTGCTGGCTGGATTCTGCTAAAATTCAAAGTCTGATTATATTTGCATTCACAGTCTGTTGCATACAGAAACTTGCAGAATATACACTGATGAGAGAATATACTTTGCAGCACTTGTCTTTAAGAGCAGTAACCAATAACTTTTATAATAAATAAAACTGGACAAACGTTGCAGCTTAAAAGTACTGTTCCAACTTTACTTCTCATATAGTACAGATGATGTGAGAGATATAACATTTACCTTGGGACTTGTGTCCCTACCAAACCTCTCTCCATCCCTCTCACCATCCCTCTCACATAGCTGGATTTATACAGCTCTTTATATACAGTTTTAGTCCTGTAGAAACAATACTAAGCTTCCTTGTTTAACAATGTCTTGTAAGAGACCAGCTTTTCTGACAGTGTGAATATCCTGTAACAGTGTCCTGATGTCCATGTAGAAAAACATATTTTTGAGGAAACACATTGTCCTGTATTCTATTTGAATCTGTGTATAGAAACATGTGTTCTTATGTCAATGCTGATAAGCATATCCTGTTTTTTATGAAGAAAAACATATTTTTGAGAAAACACATTGTCAGAGATCAGCTTTTCTGACAGTGTGAACATCCTGTATTTTATTTGGATCTTTGTATAAAAAAAACATCTGTTCTTGTGCCATCCTGTTTTTCCATGCAGAAAAACATGTCATTGTTCTTTAAAAGCAGATTTTGCATTTTTGTTCTTGCATACATCCTGTTTTGAGTCTGTAAGGGAAGAATGTCCATTCAGCAGATTCCTTTTCCACACCATGGTCATTTAGTATGACTGCTGATCACATATTACTTAAACTTTGTTTCTGCATTTAAGCAAGCCTTTTCTTTCAGCATATTTACAACATAATTAATTTCAGATTTATATTCATAAAATCTAACACTTTGATCCTCAGACTGTTGTTCTTGTATGGCTATACAAATGTTTTAGGTAAATGGATAGTAGAATTTAAGGTTTAAGGGGTTTTGCACACCTTACCTCCAAAAAAATAAGGAAAAAGGAAAGAAATATAAATCTGCATGCAGGCAAGATTTTAAGCATGCAAGTACCTCATTAGTGTTGTGTGTATTAAGGTCAATTCATAACAGGGTGGTCCAAGCTATAAGGCAGCGAGGACTTTGTCTTACCTGTGTCTTTGTGGGGGTAAGAGTGGGGAATAATGGGAGGCATGCGAGTAAGATTCCTATCCGTCCTAAGGGTACTCCAGCATGCAAGTCGCAGGTGTTTGGGTAGAGGGGTATGAATTTACGAAAAGAGACACCACTTTACAATTTCAACAAACTGGAACTTTTGGTTCCACTAAAATAATTCATTTAAGGGAAACTTTAAAAATAAAAATGGAACCAAAATAAAGACAGACCATGTTTTAATGATTGGCATAGTGAAGCTTTTATAAGAAAAAAGGAATCTGCAGTACGTGGGTTAAAAGATACAAACCAGAAACTTTTACAAGTAAAAGATCTAAAGACCATGGCAAGAAAAAAAAATATGTTATCCCTTGGCCCAACAATATCTAGAAGCAATATGTCTGGTCAGAAGGAGGATACATCTGAAGATGATTATTCACATCTGTCCCCTTCACTCAGTTTCTTGGAACGTGACTTTCAAGAAAGAGGATTTAGAAGAAAAGGGACAAAAAATAAAGCAAAAAGGAGACATGGAAAAGATACAGCAACACTCTAATAACACTCATTTACACCCTCTAAAGCATAGCAAGAGAAACATGAAATTTATAAGAAATCATATGTAAGCAAGGCTGGGTGCAGTGGTTAGTGTTGCCGCCTCAAAGCAAGAAGTTCTCCGATTCGATTCTCGGCTGAGGTGCCTTCTGTGCGGAGTCTGCATGTCCTCCCTGTGGTCGTGTGGGTTTCCTCTGGATTCCTACCACATCCCAACGACACACAGTAGGTGGATTGGACACTCTAAATTGGCCCTAGGTATGAGTGTGTGCATGTGTGTGCCTTCTGTGGAAGGTTGGGTGCCGGGCTGGCAACTCGACACCGTAAAACTCCACTGCCAATCATGAGCGGACAGGTGATCCGCTGTGGCGACCCCTAACCGGGAAAAGCCAAAAGAGGAAGAAGAAGATATGTAAGCAAGGCTGTACAATCTATTGTACCCCGAGGGAGTGTATGTGTAATGTGGATGTCCCTAGTGGAGCAAAGGGTAATGTTTTAGCAATACTGAACAGTTAAGATGAAACATAAGTATCACAACTTCAGCCACATAAGAAATTATTGGAACAGGTACCTAAAAGTATATGGCAGCATTCTAATGAGAAAGAACATTTAAAATCTACCGAACCAGTAAGAATTTGAGTAGATTCAAATAAACCACTCCCCAGAGAACCACAATATCTCCTGAAGCCAGAAGCAGAAGAGGAAATCCAATCTACTATTCAGTCTCTGTTACAGCAGAGGATAAACATCCCTACAAGAAGCTGTTGTTAACACTCCCATAATTCAATTAAAAAGCCTGGTTGAAACACCTAGAATTTCACCAGGATTTGAGAGCTGTAAATCGGGCAGTACTTTCCTGTTATCCAGTTGTACCTAATATAGCAACAATTCTTAATTGTATACCACCATGGGATGTGTATTTCAATATTACAGATTTGTGCTCAGCTTTCTATTCTATACCTATATACTCTGACAGTCAGTATTAGTGGCACATGTAGATGATTTCCTTATAGTATCAGATGCACTGCAGCATTGCCAGCAGGATACTATTTACCTGTTAACTAAATTAGCAGAGAAAGAACATAAAGTGTAAATGGACAAATTACAGCTTTGGTCACCAAGGATGAGATATTTGGGTCATGTAATAGCACAAGGAAATAGACAAATATTACCTTTAGGTGTCAAGGCAGTGACCGAAAGTTCCAAGGCCAGTTACTAATAAACAGCTTAGATCCTTATTAGGCATGTAGGATATTGCAGACAATGGATTTCAAATTATGCAGGGCAAGCAAAGCCACTGACAAACCTGCTAAAACAAAATACACCAGTACCCTTGCTGTGGGGAGAAAGTGAGGAAAATTAATTTGCTCTGTTAAAACAAGCTTTAGCAAGGACTCACTTTTAGGTCTACCAGATTACTGAAAGCCATTTATACTTTTCTGTAATAATTAAAAGTGAATTTGCAACAGGAGTGTTTACACAAAAACATGGTACAATCACAGACCTTTGGCTTATTACAGTTCGGCATCACATGCAGTGGCAGAAGGATTTTCATCCTGCCTGAGAGCAGTTGCTGCAACTACCCTGATGGTAGAACACTCTGTTCCAACTATCAAGCAAAAATGCAGCATTTCTCTCTTTCAAGATTGACAAAATATGAGTTGCTAATTATTTTAGATCCATCTATCACAATTGTTTGGTGCTCAGTTTTGTACCCTGCATCTCTGCAACCAACTGTAGAGGAGGGAGAAATGCATGATTGCATTTTTTTGTTACTAACCATTTGTTTTCTCCTAGGAAAGACCTGACTGGTGTTCCAAAATGCTGAATTAGAGCTCTTTGTGAATGGATTCTGTGACAGAAAATGAAAAAGAATAGTTGCTGGAATTGTTAATGTACTGAAAGTGCTGTGATGAATACAAGAAATCCTTGATCTATGAATGAGGTTACTTCAACTCATGTTGCTGAACTAGTTGCATTTGTTAAGGGAAAAAAAGGAAAAAATAAGCAACAATTTATATGGATAGTAGAGATGCATTTGTGGTGATGCATGATTTTGGGGAACCATAGAAGCAAAGTGGGTTTTTGACATCAGCAGGCATAAAAATTAAAACTGGACAGTATGTTAAATTATTAGACTCTCTTTTGCTACACAAACAGGAAGATGTTGTAAAAGTGCGAGCACACAGTTAAGGAAGTGATATGCTGTCAAGAACTACTCATTTGGCTGACAAAGCAGCAAAGCAAGCTGCTGAGTTAAACAGTATTCTGATTTCTGTAATGATGGTATCTGAACCACTTTGTAACCCTGCATTTAATTTTGACACTGTAACTGCTCTGCAAGATGCGACATCAGAGAATGAGAAAAGAAATGGATGAAATCCGGATGCATGAAGTCTAATGATTTGGTATGGCGACATCCTGAAGGATGCATTATGGTACCTCAGCCTATATTACCTTGTCTGGTAATATCGTATCATTTACCCATCCTATAGGAAAAAATTGTTTAACAAAATTGCTAAATCGTGACTGGTTTGGTCCATCTTCTCAATTGTCTGATTCAATATTATGTACAGAATTGTAAAATTTGGCCATCTTATAATGTGTCTCCTAGTGCTAAAACTAAAGATTAAGCTCTGCTGCCCCTTGGGCACTTTTTATGAATCTTCAGCTGGATTGTCTGCATTATTTTCAGCACATGAGTTAAAACATGCATGTAGACACTGCAGGAAAGAAGCCATTAGGAGAGTTTTATATAAAAGTCTGGTGTACACTTCACTGCTGAGATTATAAAGAAATTGTGTCAAGTTTTTAAGGTACATTTGCAACTCAACTGTCCTCATCACCTGCAGTCATCTGGTTTAGTTGAGGGCATTAATAGAACCATTAAGATTAAACTTGGAAAAACATGTGAAAAGACTGGTCTATAGTGGCCTGATGTACTGCCTTTGGTTCACATGAGTATAAAAAAAAAATGCCATCTGCTCCACCTGCCCTAAATGTGGAGCCTATATTAACTGATGATGCACTGTTGAATTGCTGTTCAAAACTTATTTCTTTCTTACAGACTTTGCACCAAAGGACTTGTGAAGCTCGTCACTAATTTTCAGCTTAACTGTGCCATAATTTGTAACCTGGAGATTAGGCTTTTGCTAGTGTTCTAAACAAAATTTTTCAATGTAGTCCTTCTTACAACCTATACTGCTATTCAGTGTGCTGACCTATCAACTTGGATCCATGCTTCCCACTGCAAGAAGACTTGCCTGGTATCCATGGAGATGAAGGATGATACCCTACCTGCTCCTGTTGACATCATTCCTGCTGTTCCTAATTCCTCCTCCAGCCAAGACAAAGGAAAACCTCTTTCTACAAATACTACATCAATATGTTGCAAATCTTAACTTCGGGTATTGCTGGGTATGTGCATTTATGCCTGAACACTCCAGAAGAGGCATTCCTGTGATTCTGGTTCCAGCACTTCAAATGGACTTGAACTGAGGTTATTTGGTATAAAGTTTTTGTCTTTTTTTTTTTTTTTTAAACTATGTTTTTAACTAGCATTATTCACTCCAGAAAACACCTACTATGCAAAACAGGGGCAGTTCATGTAGGCTGCAGCAAATTTAATGTGGCTTGACATGAACTTGATTTAAATGACCTCAAAATCATATAGCTGGGGAACAGGTATGAGTATGCGGACTATTATTACATTATGGGAGATCATGACTATCAGTGACTCCCCATTGACTCATCCAGGTGCAGCTAATAGCTTTGGTTTCAACCAACTGGCATCCAGTTGAACAGGTACTGACTTTCTTCCTCCCTCATTGTAGTATCTGTAGAACTATAGTTGAGCTAAATGCATTATCACATGTATTCACTGAAATGACTAATAAAACTGCTCAACATATTTGTATGGCTGACAGAGAAACAACTGAAATGAGGGTTGTGGCATTGCAAAACAGATTGGCCCTTCATATAACATTAACTTCTAAAGCCATCTTGGATAAGCACCTGATTTCCATGTCAAACAAGAAAAAATAGCTGATTAAACAGAAGATCTTGCTAAAAATCTAACCAGAACTGACAGTGAATGGACATTACTTTACTTGTTAGGCAATGTGTTTGGAAATATAGGCACTGGTATTTTTCAGAGTTTGATTGTTATAATAATTGCAATCTGTCTTATAGTTTTAGTATATTATTTAATTAAATATGTATTACTGAACTGTTTTATGACATAGGTAAAAACAATGAGGATGATTTCAAAAAAATAAATACAGCCGAGAGCATATGTGTTTGACAGTTGTAATAATGCTGTTGTTGATAACCTACAAAACATTGCTTAAGGATCAAAGGTGGAACAAGGGGTGTCAAAGGGGAAATGTAATGAGAAAAGAGAAAACATATTAAAGTAAATGTCAGTTCTTTTTATATTCTGTAACTCTTGAGTGCTTAGATATGTATTTCAGTGTACTCTTAACTGCAGCCTTGAGATGAAATTTCATTCCTACTATTTTAACAATAGCAAAGCAACTAAGATATGTCTCCTGTCTAAACTGTTTAAAGACAAGTTTTAAAGCTATGTTGAGTACTTTTAGATAGTACTAGATAACCAACATAGAAATGTCAGACTGATCTATGCCATACTTATCCTAATGAAGTTTTCCCAGGTAAAAAAATCAACTAGGTATGATTATAAGATGGTAAACAGAGTTCAAGATGTGACTGGATTCAGCTTTCATTATTTACTAAAAGAACAACGATATCCTCACGTACATGCACTTTTCACAAGAACAGCATGTGTAGTTGCAAGATTTGGAGTTTCTGATTTTTTTTTAATTGTATGATATCATGTGTGACTCATGTAATGCCTAATGTCTTTTAAGGTATAAAAAGGTTGTCTTTGTTTTAATTCTTTGGGATCATGTTAGAAAATTCTCGATCCCCACCCCATTTGTTGTGATCTGGAACAAATATTACATTGGTGTAACCACATATTTTGTCTGTTGGTCTTTGCAATATTGTTTAACTAAACAGGAGAAACATAAGAAAATGTATGATTGTAATGCAGACCTGTAAAGGTTTGTTGAACGGAGGGGGAAAATCTGTCCAACTTTATTACTGATGGTTCATTTAATAAAATGTATTTGGTCCTGTGCATTGTCATTGTCAGGTAGCAGAAGGTGTAAAAAGTAAGTGGCTTATTTAGTAAGTACAGTGTATGCAAAGAGGACTTTTACCCAGTAATATCACTACATGTTGTCCTTAAAACAATTTCATCAAGATAGTTTCACCTTACCAGTAACTTAGAAGCTATTCTTTAAGATTTTTCAATGTACACCAATGTCATGAACCTATCCCTGCTGTTATGACATTAACTGTACCTATTTTAAGCATTTAAATTTAATTCTGGTTTTCCTTGAATCTTCACAAAAACCCAGTAACCAGCAGCTCACAAAATGGTGACACTCAGAAAGTTTGATTTTTAATCATGTTACAAAATGTTTGCGCAATGAGGCTTATTCGCAAACATCTCTTACTGCATGGAACTGAAAATTGCCACATACAAGGGGAAGAAGTCAAGAAAGAAAGCATGGAGTATATGGGAGATATATGGGGCTGGGCCAGAAGCCAGGAGCAGATCCAACAGCAACAGGTAGCGATTGTACTGGCTGCGTTGTCTTTCTCCGTTAACAAGTTTTGGTATTAGTCTTCTTAACAAGGGATTGACTTTTGTACCATCTAGTGAAGGTGAACTTAATGATTTTTAACTGAATTGCACTGTTTGTAAGAAATATGAGCTTAAAACTTCCTTTTCCAGAAAATATGAATGATTCTACACTTTTACTAAAACATTCCATCACTTTTATACCAATGAATCAACCCGTTGTAAATACCTTTTTATGACATTTGTGAATAGCAGATTCATGAAATCTTTTCTGCTAAAAATAAGAAAATGCTTTTCAATATGACTAGAGAAGAGACTATATCCTTAAGTAAATTACATAACAACAATGATGTTATTATTAAAGAGGCAGATAAAAGGTGGTGCCGTTGTCCTTATGAACAGAAGCGATTATGTCCCTGCTGTGTTGGAGCTTTTAAGTGATCCAACAATTTTTATTAGAGTGAATAAATCATTGGTTGAACAAATTATTTTTAAAGTATTTTTTTTTTATGATTTACAGTTGAATAATGATATTACTGTACATAATTTTAAGTTTATATATGTAACTTTTCCATCTATACCAATCTTATATGCTCTTCCTAAGGTTTATAAAGATTCTTGTAGGACACCCATGTGTACTATATTTTCTGGTAACAGGTAGATTACAGAGTCTATGACTGCATAGCTTGAAATAATATTAAAATTGTGCTAAAATATTTTAAAAGTTTTATTAAAGACACAAATGACTTTTTGCAACAAATATATTCATGCTATCGATGCAATGAAGCTGCTAATTTCATGTTGGCAACTTTGGATGTGAGCAATTTGTTCACGGTTATTCCTACTGACCATTGTATCCAAACAATAACAGGTATTATGCAAATTTAGTGATAAAATTTCTAGACAAATTGAGTCTTTATGCTTATTTTTAAATGTAGTATTCACATATTTTTGAAACATATTATCTAAAAAAGGGGATGCAATGAATACTCCCATGGCTAATACATATGTTAATATTTCTAACTGAGAAGAACAGTTGGTCTATAATGGTAATTTTTTATCCAATATTTTATTTTATAAACATTTTGTGGTTTATATTTTAATATGGTCAGGGGAATTGACATTATTACATAAATTTGTTAATTACTTACATGATAGTTCCTCATTCTTGGCATTTAAAATTAATTTTTCTCAGTCTGAGATCAAATATGAAACCAATTGCTTAAACCATTTGTATATTCTTTTATTGATAATTGATTAAAGTAATCAACTGAATATACTGTTTGAATGTTATTTTATTGATAATTGATTATAATATTTGCATGATCTTTTATAGATAAGGCTACCCACATATTTCAGCCAGTGTCAAATGTGCATGAATGGGCCTTGCTGAGATGGACAAACTACAAATCTGGAAGAGTAGCAAAATTCTTGTCCAGTAAATAGTTCACTGGCTCCCCACAGAGGTACAATGTGCTCTTGAAAGTATCTTCAGAGCTGTAGCTGGCTCAATGTGTCCGGTGCATTTCCGCAGTCTGGCGCAGCTTAACTATTTGCTGAGGAGCAAAAAGGTCCATTCCTTTTCCCAGGTCTAGTGTTTCTTCTAGAAGCTCCAGTTCCCCTAATTCTGTGCTCCTATTATGCAGCAAAAACAAAAAAGAAATGTCTTCTACATTTAAAAAATGTAACAAACCAGAAATGGTTAGATACAGCTTATAGGACACACGGAGTGCTGAAGTAACTGCTTCAGCTCTCACAGCAAAATAAGTATTTCATTTCCATACTGGCATTCAGAAATGCCAGAATGGAAATGAATGCCTGTACTGCTCTTCCCAGTGACTGGAATCTGCCAATCATGCCCCCTAACAACTTCCACCTGGGTTAGCTGCCCCCTTTGCCCCACCCTTGGCACACTTCTGAGTATCCTTTGCAGAACTTGTGAAGAGTCTAACAATTTCTATTCATCTGTAATACACTTCTTTCAACTGTAGTTCCATTCCTTTGTTACTTAGTTTGAAGTGAGGAAAGAAAAATAACTATTCTAATTGCTAAATGTTTGCAGAGTTGCGTGTTGGACTGCCACAGCCAAAAAGTCTAAGAGAACATGGATGGAGGATTACCTTTATCAGACATTCTATTGTCACTGCACTGAACAGTACTTTTCCAGCTATATGAAAAAGTGAACATATATTAATATGTAACACTGTAGGTAACAATGTTGATTGTATGTAGACAGGCAAAGAGTTGTACTAACTCCCAAGTTGTCCTGTTTTTTTCCTTCTTTTTTAACATATGAATATACTGAAATGAACCTCTTCCTCTTTCAAAGGATGCATGTCCAGCTGGTCCCCCAGCTCTGCAAGCAATGACCCCCCCCCAAAAAAAAATATATCTGTCTATCTATCTATATCTATCTGTATATATACATACATATCTATATATATATATATATATATATATATATATATATATATATATATATATATATATATATACGTGTGTGTGTGTATGTGAGAAAGAGGGTAAGCTCTTTGAAACTCTTAAATGTCAACTTTGGTCAATAAAACTAGTGGCTGAAAAGTGTGTGAGATCAACATTCTCCAGATTTGGGGAATATACCCCTTCCATGGGAATTATGTGATCTTGGAGTTAATATCTATAGTTAACAGAGGGTGTGAGGGAACAGTTTTTAGCATTTTAGTTTTCTAGTTGTTTTTGCATGCAGCAAGTGCTTTCCTTGTATATACATAGTGCCCTGTTGAAATTTACTTTGCTGACCTTTTGTTTTTGATGTCATTCATATCAACATTCTGATGCTTTAACTAATGTATTTCCAGATACATGTGTGTGTGTGTGTGTGTGTGTGTGTGTGTGTGTGTGTGTGTGTGTGTGTGTGTGTGTGTGTGTGTGTGTGTGTGTGTGTATATATATATATATATATATATATATATATATATATGTATGTATACACACATTCAGATAGGCAGACATATTTATATGTATCTGTACAGCTACAGATATACACATATCATACCTCTCAACCTGGAAACATCAAAAATTTGGACAAAGTCCCATGAAAAATATGTACAAATCTTACGGTGATTAACGTAAAATTTGCATGCACAATTATGTAACCCTGCCCACTTCAATGGAATTGTGAGATATCAACTTTCAAACGCAAACTGAAGAGCTGACAAACAAAATATGGCCCCAGACACCCAGACCCTGTAGTAAATGGTAACCATTTTCTTTTAAATGTGTAGCAATGATGTATGCTCACTGGTAAGGGAGAAGATGATGAACCTTAGGATTTTGTTTTTGGTGACTTCCAGTATGTGGGTTTTATGGTAAAGGTAGGGCATTTAATGTTAGGCAATATTCTAATCTTAGCAAAATAATATTATTCTTCATGGCCTACTGATCAGTGGCATAGCTACAGTTTGTGCCACCTGGGGCTGTCTTTGAGTTTGCTGCCCTACGCCCTCACAAAATCATAGTTGAATGGGGCCTCCCCATATACAGCCCTCCCCCCTGCAGTCATTCCAATGTCCCATTACTTGGCTATTTCGCCCCATTTACCATAAACACTGTAATGTGCATACTGCTTTACTTCTACGATGATTTGGATTTCATTTTAAAGTTTTATTTTACATTTTATAGCACAAATGCTACTAGACATCTGCTAAACAAAGCAATGCAGTTTCACAATGAAAACAGACTTAGCATTAAAACTTCTCTGCCCTTGAAACTCACATTCATTGAAACATCATTGAAACCCACATTCAAAGAAAATACATCTGGCCAGTGGCAGATAAAGATTACCTTTGGGCTGTTTTCAAATCATAGGCCCCTTGCACATGAAACATACATGTGTTCTTTGATACACCTTCCTGACTGTATTAAATTATATTCCTTGTATAATATAGTACATTTGTTAGAGGGCATTTTAAATTTATTGCTTTGAACATTTTTCCAGTAAACAATGAAACAAAATGCATGCACCAGTAATGACAAAACTGCCCAATTCAGAACATTTCTATCATAAAACACCTCCTCAAACTTCTACAATCCACCAGTATCAGTAAATATGCAAAATCTCTGCAGAAGTAAGAGTCATCTAAATAATTCCACATTAAAGAGATCTGTAACCAGTGAAGAGGTTGCTGCTAGCAAACAACTTTATATTTCATTGTTTCATCTACAAATAAAGTGCCTGTTGCCCTTGAGGAATACATTGCCTATGTTACATTAAAAAAATTATAAGCTAGTAATATTGCAATGTGGGAATGGATGGCAAACTGATAACAGGTTCATAGTTACTAGTTATCGCCACCAAAGAGGACATTCTCAGGAATACAGCATCCACCCCCTTTAAAAGTACAACACAGTACAGTATCAGCAATGCATCTACATACTGTGGGAGTAGAACCCACAGCCTTCTGCATCAAAAGCAAGTATTTAACTGTTATGCTATTAACAATGCAAGAAGATTTAGCATAAGCAGCACTAAACTTCTCTTCCCCTGAAGCTCTCAGCTCCTTGTAAAATCCACTTGAAAACTCAACTGTATCTCTAAACTTTGCAGCACAAGAAATCTGGAAAAAGACAAAAATTATTGGGGGGACAAAAGCCCAAAAACCAGGGACAAATGTTACACATTGCTTGCATAATCAAGGAAAGTTGCTAGAATAAAATGTTGTGTTACCGCCATGCATTTCACTGCCAAGTCTTGAACCCAGGACCCTGTGCACTATAGTCAGAGCAACATACCACTATTCCAAATAAGCAGTTTCCTAAAAGATAGGAAGACTGAAGCTTAAATGGCAATCATTTAGAGAATTCAGTTCTCACCATAGCTTTCAACCTCTTAGCACAAAACACATGGACAAAGCCAATAATGGGGGAATACAGCCCCCAAACATATTCAGTTCTCATCATAGCTGTCAACCTCTTAGCACAAAAAATCTGGACAAAGCCAATAATGTGGGAATACAGCCGCAAAAATGTGTGTGGGGGGTAAATTTAAAATATTGATTTTATAAACTTAGAAAATTGCTAGAATAAAACTTTTTTGTTACTATTCAAATGCCTGTCATTATTTAGTGAATTCAATCCTTTACTGATTCACCACAAAAATCCAGAAAACCACAGATTTTATGAGGACCAGAACAGAAACAAATCTGGAAAATTTTCAGAAGTGGTGGTGGCTAGGGACGCAAGGTACAGGGTTTGAGCCTGAGTACCTCTAGCTACCCAGTATATTCAACTGGGGCATTACACACACACACACACACACACACACACACACACACACACACACACACACTACAAACAGCCAGAATCTCCTCGGCAGAATAATACAAGCAACCAGAATAAATAAAAAACCTCCTCGGCATTATAACTAATAAAAGTAGCTCGGCAGTGTAATCATTCCTGCTTCCTTTCTACACAAACCTCGACAGCATAATATAAGCAGTGCGGCAGCAGAATACATAATACCAGCAGCAACTTGGCAGCAGAATACATAATACAAGCAGCCAGAATAAATAATATAATAAAATACCTCTTCAGCAGAATAAATAATAAAAGTAGCTCGGCAGCGTAACCAATATCATTCCTGCTTCCCTTCTAAGTTGACCACAGTAACATGCTCACATGTTAGCCCTTGAGCTCAATTCCTACAGGCTGGCAGGTTAGCCCAGCCTTTGAGCTCAATTTGACAGGCTGGCGGGCTGTTCACAGAGCTGAAGTCATCTTGCATGTGATGACATCAGCTTAAAACAGCAAAAACAAAATTTACAAAAAAAGCTGGGAAATTCAGAAATTAAGGGGTGCCACTCGGGAAACATGGCACCCCATTATTTGGACCTCAAAACTGATATAAACTGAGAAATTCGGTATGGTTGAGAGGTATGACACATATATATGTACATAATGTGCATATATATGAATACTACATTTATAAATATGGGACTGCAGTACCTACACAATATGAAAACCCTACCCTGCCATAATACCATCAAATGTAACTAGAGGTATAATACATTTTTTTTACTTATATTTTGAATAATACATTGCAATACTTGCCTTACTAAGAAATAATTCTGAAAATACTGAAAATATTACTGAATTAATTCAATACTATGAAATAAACACTGTTGCATTCCATTACTTATGATGTTTCATTTTATCTCCTTTTGCAGATTCAGCTGAGCGACTGACACCTTAATTGCCCTTGACCCAGGTGAGGGAAATGTCACCACTGCCTGCCTATCCCAGGCTTCAAGAGGTAGGAGTAGTGGCTCCCCTGCCATCATGGAGAGCCTGAGCTGCAGTAGCCTGGTAAGCCAGTCTATCTTCAGGACCTGGAGGAAGCTGTAGTAGAGAAGGCTTAAGAAGAGGTAATGGAGTCCGTGTTACAGCCTTCTACAAGGTCAAGACTAGCTGACCAAAGTCGACTTTGACGATTGAGTCACTGGGCATCATCTCCCACACTATTGGGCTTCCCATCTGGGAACATCAAGACAAGGCTCCTTATGAGAATCTCTAGACCAAGGTGAAAGTGGTGCTGGTTGGTGTACTCCCCTATCTCCCACCATCCGTTTGTCCATCCCCTTCCATTTCTTAACCCAAATTAGTGTATGAGCACCCTCTCTTATTGGTCTTGTCTGTCTCTCTGTGTATTTGTGAATACCCCTAGCTGTACCATAACCTTCATTCCTTCCCTAACTACACTTTTTCTTGCCCCATTTCTTCTTATACATATTTAAAAAGGGAGTCTATCCTCCCCACTATAAAAAAAAATACCCTGTTTATCCTCCTCCAGGACAGCATCCTTATGTCATCCTGTTGTATTTCATTTTTCTGATTTTCCTATCTTTCTCCTTTGTATACTTATAAAGGCATAAACACGGTAGCCATAAACGGACATATCTGATGTAAAATAAACTTCTCAAAGTTGTTATTTGCTGCCAGCCAGAAATGTTGAGTTCAGACACACTTAGGTTCTTGATGTAAATTCTCACAATACTAACACAACTTGGCACTCACTGACAATTGCCGAAAAATATGAGGTTACTCAGGAGTCTATGAACATGCAGTACCAGTGATATTCACATTATTGCAATCTTCACAGCTAATATTACACAGTGACAGCTCTTCCCAGTCTAAGTGGGCGTTATTTTGCAGCCATCACAGATGTGAAAACCAGCACCGCTTGTTTGCATTACAGCATTTACATATGGGCATAAAGATCCTTTTCACACATTCGCCACCCTTGGTCTCACTGATCAAAGGACTGCATTTAAGGTCCTCTGGCTTTCAGCAGCAACCCATATCAATACAGCTATGAAACACATTACAGTTAAAATGCTTCTCATTATATTTTATGTATTTACTGTTAAATAACATCCTGTAAGTTTAAATATATTGAAGTTGCACTAAGGAGTGACTACTGTTTTACAAGTATATTTTGTGTTTAAGTAAATCAGGAATTATCAAACTGACTTCATCATCTCTGGTGTTACATCAAAACTTTTATTTTAAACTGTGGACAAGGAAGTTTATTTTAATTCCCAAGGTTGTGAGATTTTGAAGGTAGTATATTTACAAGATCCAGTAATGTGGGGGCACATGGTACTTTTTTTAGGCTGGCATATAGTGCCAACATATAAATGAACTTCATGATTAACAGTAGTATGTGTGCCAGACTGCAGTTCTTGGATATCCTCTGCCCACAATAGCAGCACAGCCACAAGGGGGTATAATCTCAGAATTCACACTATTGGCAGCAAGTAAACTGAAATATAGTATATGTGTTCACCTCAGTAAGTGAAACATGGCATTAAGAGCAAGCTGGGGATATGCACTGGGCTTAGGCCTATGTCATCCATGCCCAAAAACAAGCTTTACACTAAGCATCCAAAGATCAAGGCTTAGGACCCAGCTTCCCAGTCACCTTTCCCATTTCCCTCTGGATTTAGTACCTTATCAATGTTCCCTGACTGACAGTAGCGATCCTTTAAATAAACTGCAACACACACACACACACACACACACACACACACACACACACACGCGCGCGCGCGCACGCACACGCACACATGCACACACACACACGCACACACACACACACACACACACACACACACACACACACACACACACACACACACACATGCACACACATGCACACACGCACATAAACACATGCGCACGTACACACACACGTGCACATACACATGCTTCTGTCACTGGAAATATTGTCCAGTACCACAGCTTTTTTTCCAAGCATAGCTCTCAACTTCTTTGCATCAAAAATCTGGACAAATCCAAAAATAATGAGGGGACAATGCCTCAAAAATATGGACAAATTTTAAATATTGCTCTTAGAAACTTAGAAAGTTGTTACAATAAAAACTGTGGTGTTACCACACATTTTCTGAAGGATATGAGTCTGAAATTCAAATGCCTGTGATTATTTAGTGAATTCAGTCCTCACTGATTTGCCACAAAAATCACGAAAACCACAAATTTTACCATGAACAGACCAAAAATATGAAGCAAAAATCTGGACAGCTGAGAATTCCAAACCCAAGGCAAACCAGTATCACAACTCCTAATTACCTGACTAGGGGATTCACAATATCTTTCCACTCTGGATAAATACTCCAAATAAATATAAATGCAAAAGGTATGCATGACAGAGCAGTCAAGCCAATTAGAAATGGATACCAGCAGCTAGTCACCGGTCACAGTATGTACCGTCTTATCAGTTAATAAATAAGTATATAAATAAGTCATCCTTAAGTTTTTAAATGTGAATACATAAAAACACTTTACTTAAAAAGTTGGACAGCAGAGTTAAAGGTTAAATATATATATAAAATAAAACATCAGAGGGGAAATAGAAAAAAAAAGTGATTTGAGCAGTTAAGATGTTTAAACGAAGAAGCTGTATAATGAGTTAAATCTTTCCTAGCTATGTAGAACTAACTGAAGAGTTACTGGGCCCTAGATACACTGTTTAAAAACGTCAGCACATAGCAGACAAAGACACAAATGCTGGAATAAACATTAGCATGGAATAGTAAGCAATTCCATAGTTAGCAAAGTATCAAAAATAGTCAAATGGTGATTGTGTAGATCAGAATGTATGATATACATTTAAGAAGCATTCCAGTCAGTGTGCACATGCATAGAAGTACAGAGCATGTGCAAGCAAGTGTGCCATTTTGACAGAGCAGCCGGAGTCAGAGCATGTATTTGTGTACTAGTCAGTCAGTTAGCTAGATTGTTTAAATTTAATGTTCCTACCATCCATCCTGATGTCTTTGTATGTAATAAACTACTTAGATGAACACCTGAGCCTCTTTGTCTTATTAAGGTGTACAAACTGAGCGACAACTGCCACTTTAAATGACTCTAGACAGAGGTTCATTCAATCTGACTTATCAAGGGATGTTGTGTGATGAGTTCACAGTGGGTTGTGTACCATTAACACAAGTCTTCCAAAACCATTCTCCCTTACGTGAACCACTGTCCTCTGTACTTTTAAAAACTTTACATGAGGAAATGCCCTGTGGAAACTAGTTCTTTCATCTTTTAGTTGATGGATTTGTTTTTCTCTTTCTACCTAGCAAGCCCCAAACAGAAACAAAATCTGAAGTTAATTCCAGATTCAGATTAAAGCACTTATTCACTGTAACTGCCCTTCCTCCAAAGAGAAACTCATTTAATCTTTCAGTTTACTCCCCACATCTAAGAAGTGAAGAAAGTAACATTTTTCTTTCACATATTTTACATATCTGCTATACAATTTATATTTTATATATGTATTTGCTGTACATTTTGAAAAATAAAGCAGTATAGCTGAAAGGGTTGCAGTCTAGATGCAGCCGATTGTTGTATTATTGGTCATTGGTTGTATGTGGGGTCTATTCCTACATCAGTCCTGTTATGCGGGTTGTGATGGTCTTCATCGCATACACACAAGGCACAGAGCTTTACTTTTACATCAAGTTACTGGCTAGGCTTAAAATAGCCTATCAGGGCAATTAGCCCAGTATTCACCTAGTAACCCAGAAGAACACAACTGTAAGCAAAGATGTAAAGCTCAAGTACTTTTTTTCTGTACACTGAACAGTAAAACAAGTTCACGTCTTATACATATTTTCAATCACATGTGCATGGTTCACAGTCAGCTAACCTGCTACATCATCCCTGAATGTCATCTCACAGATTTTTTACCGTATGACCAAGGAAACAGTGACAAATCTATACACAAGCATGATACCTCTCTGCCATATAGATCTCAAGCAAGTTTAACACCCTCAAAAAAATGAAACTTGAAATTGGGTGTGTCCTTTTGGTACACTGCCTTATTCCCTTCCAGGACAGACTGTCTGCACTGGCATTACTATTATAATTCCTGTGCTAGACTGTCATAAAGGATTTCAACCCTAAGCTCTGTTTGAGTAGTTTAGTATTCCAACCATTAGCCCAACACAGACACTTAAATGGTTAGTCTGCAACCTCTGTGATTTGTTTTTTTTGCTGTTGCTCAGTCATACAATAGACAAATGAAGATGAAATGAATCAAATCTTCTGTCCTGGACTACCCACAGCAGACTGTTAACATCTTACAGATGTAATCATCTGTGCTAACAGCCAGACCAGCCTTTTGAAGTGCCTATACTATGCACAGATAGTCGTTTTCTATAGTAGCATATTATTACTCTGTGGGGTGAAGTCTAGAGATGAGATGCACTGTGGGGTTCTATTTTTCCTTTAAATAAACTTACTAAGTATAGCTCCCCAAGCCATGGTTTGAAATAACTGCTTGCACACTAAATTCTTCATTTTAGTTAGCACACAGGGTCCTTTAAGCATTTGGAATGATGGCTGGAGTTCATACATGCTTATCTGGTCTGTTCTTTCTGGTAAGGTTTGTGGACAAACTTCCTATTGTACCTTGCTGTCCCTAAGAATTCCATCACTTGCTCCTTACTAGCAGATGCAAGCCATGCTGAAATAGTTTCTACCTTGGCAGGCTCTGGCTTACACCACTCACTCTATAACTTAGAAATGACACTTCTGCAAGTTCTACCTGACAATTGTTGGTCTTAATCATTAATCCTGCCCATTTTATTCTTCTCTACACCTCTTGACATGCAGACCATCTTCTTGCTAGGACTGCCTGTAGATTGCAGTAAAATCCATGTAAGCAACAGCATGGTCTCCAGCTGCTGCTACAATATGATCCACCAAGCTGTGGAAAGCAGCTGGGGGCATTTTTAATTTCAAAGTGCTTTTGTTGAACTCATATAACCCAAAAGGGTTCAAAAAGGTGACTTCTCCCTCACATCAGTCATCAAGGGTAACTGCCAGTTATTTCTGGTTAGAGCAAAAGTATCCAGATACTTAGCCCCACCAAGCTGTTTTACGGGCTTCATCTGTCCAAGGCATTGGTTAAGTAGCTAACTGTGTGTGTGTCAATTCAGTTTCCTATAGTTCACACAGAACTTAGTGCTGTAATTCTTCTGTGGCATCAGCACTATCGGTAAGGGCCAGGGAATGTTAGACTCCTGGATTACCATCAGATCCAACATCTACTATGGTTTGTCTCACAGAGTTTGCTTAAATTACTCAGGCAACCTAAGGGGGACTGTTTGAAGAGCCACTGGAGCCCTATGTCCATATGGTGCTCCACCAGTTGGGTACATTCATGGTGTACCAGTCAGCATGTCCTCAAACTTTTTTGGACATAGGTAGGAGACAAGTGCAGTGAAATTGCCTAATTCACTGAGGTGTCTGGCCAAGCCTCACTGAGAAAGTCTACCACAAGATCTCCCCTCTGATTCCTCCAGTAACCAATTTCAGTGCCACTGCTTATATCATGGTAGGTATTTGTTGTATTAACATAATATAATTTGTGTTTTTGCTGTCTGTCTTGCAACTCTACCTTGAAGTTAATATTACTTGCCTTTCTCACAGTAGTGACTGGACCCTCTTATGCTGCCTGCATTTCATGGTACTGAACAAAAATACTCTCTATTTACGCAGCCATATTTAGGACAAGGTCCAGATTGGGCAGGATATATGTTTCAGAGGAACACAAGTGCTTAATTAAACAACAATGCATGCAGCCAAGAATACTCTCTGATCACTGTCCAGTTGAACTTCAACTAGCAATGCCAAGAAATAGTAGTCTGGATGGGTAGTGCAGAGCAGGAGATGGGTGGAGGGTAATCCGACATAAAAGGCAACAGCTTAAATACACAATGGGGAAGATGGAGCAAACTACTGTCTGATCTAAAGAGAATGAGCTTGGCAAATGGGACAATTATAAAAGGCAATTTAAAGAAAATTTAAGAAAAAGATAGCAGAGGGAATGGGGGAAAAGAGATGGGTGCAGGCTCATAAGCTGAAAATAGGAAAAATCCAACAAAGAGTTCTCTCTTTAAGCAATGAAAAGATGGAAGGACTACAAGAACTTAAGGCTAAATGGAAAGAACATCAGGCTGTAGAAATATGAAAGAAGCAGGTAGCAATAAAACAAAGGAATTTTTCAAATACACCGAAACTGCATAGAATACTAGTTCTTAGATTAAGACAACAAAACGTAAGTTGGTTAATAAATAAAATAAGCGATCCAAATACTGAAACAACAGTATGGGACCCAGAGGCAAAGGAAGAGGTTTTTAAAGATTATTATGAAAAAAAAAGTTTATGCAGCCCCAGCTACAGCCTGACAATTGCCAACAATTATTTAATGATTTTGTCAAGGGACTGGAATGTCATAGTTTATCAAGGGAAGGACTTGAGCTGCTTAAATTAATTTCCAGCTAAGAAATAAAAAATGCAATGGGATAAACAAAGGGCAGACTCCACATAGAGGTCTGGAATGTAGCAGGAGATGAAACAATTAAGGAAAGGCACAGGATATTCAATAAGGTGTTGGAAAAGAAAAAGGTGCTTACATTGTGGAAAAAAGAAATCACATCAGTAATACCAAATGAAGGTAAACATTTGACAAATTCAAGGTCAGATAGATCAATAGCAGTTTTAAACCATGATTATAAAATACTTACAGCCATTTTATAGGAAGGAGTAGCACAAGTATTGTCTTGTCTTATTGATCACAATGAATGTGGCTTTGTTAAAGATAGACAGACAATTGGTGACATCCATTTAATCAATCTTACAGATAGGCAAGCCAAAAAAACTAAAAGTACAACTGGTAATGATGAGTTAAGATGCTGAAAAAGCATTCCACAGAGTGTGTTGAAAATATTTATGGAAAGTATTATTAATAATGGGGTTTCCACAATCCCTATCACAGCCGCTACAAAACAAGTATGAATATTCAGAGGCAAGTGTTAAGTTAAATGGGAGAGTCACAGCAGGATTTAATATAAATAAGGGCACAAAGCTCTCTCCCTTACTTTATGCCTCGTACTTAGAGCCTTTGACGGCTAAGATACGTCGGTCAGACATAACAGGGTGATGTGCTATCAATAGACAGTATGATCATGTTTAGAGATAACATCACCCTGCTCTTGACAGAGCCATAGAGAGATATTAAAAAGCTTAAGGAAAGCTTAAGACAATTTACAAAGCTGGCAGGATACAAAATTAATAAGGACAAAGAGTGAGACCATAAAAGTAAACTTCGTCCCCTCAATTCAAGACTTTTATAGTCTTTGGGGTCATTATAAATTGAAATATTTAGGGGTAGGGATGGTGAGAAGATCAAAGACTCCCCTCTAGAGACATGGAAGGATACAATAACTAAGATAAAAGGGCTGATAAGGAAATGGGATACAGTGGTGATGGAAATGGATATGAGGATAACATTAATAAGAATGTCTATTGTCTCATTGATTCTACACATATAGATCAGACCTTTTTGTGCATCACAGAAAAGTAGAGCTGGAATGTGCTGAATAAGGCTATAAAGTAATCTGTGTGGAATAATGAAAAAAAGAGGACCAAGTGGGAAAACATTATATCAGCACATGAGGTGGGAGGTCAGAATGCACCACATCTTGAAGAATATTATTTGGCTATGCAACTAAATCTAATAAATCAGCTGCAAAATAATGCATACGTGGCAAATTGGAAAGAATTACTACTACAATCAGGAAAATATTTAGGTGATAGTGTGAGTGTAAGGTTTGGGAATATACTTCTAGATTGGAAGATGCAAGCAGAATACTTGTCTGAATTAAGAGAATTAGTGAAAAAGGATATGAGGAAAAAAACAGGACCTGGTGGCATTTTGAATTTTAGCCAGATGGGTTAAATGAAGTAGGTTGTTATGCCAATCTACAATTATTAAGGGGATGGACACCATGGAATAAAGAAGCTGTATTATGAGAACAATTAAGAATGGGAAATGAGATAATGGAATGGCAGGAAGTTCTAGTAAGTATCCCAAATAGGCAGACCTGAGTAGATATATTTATAGAGAGCTGTTATTCACCCACAGCAAATATGATAAGGAAGTGACAAAGACTCAACAGAAAAAAAATAATTTGGTTCAGTTGTTGACAGAGGCAAAAACTATTGAGGCAAAGTCAGACAGATTACTACGTAGGCTGCATACTGCCCTAAAGGAAACCAAGGCAAGAAAAACTACTGAAATGAATGTCAAAGCTTGGGAAACACTATTGTCTGTTAGGAACCTAAAATAACATTGGGCAGGTATATATGCAATCCCAAACAAGGTGACTAGAGCTAGGAAATTTCAAATAGTTGGGTGGACATGCCTTCAGAAGTATTTTTATACCCCACAAAGAATAAGCAAGCTGTTCACATGAGCCAATGTGATACTTATTTATCTTACATTTGTTGACTGGGTTTGTCTGACTTAGCTAAGTAGCCCTTTTTCAGTGGAGGCCAGGGGAGAAATGTTCCACATGTTCTTCAGATTGGAAACACTCAGCGTGTTTTTCAGAAGAGGGTAGAACCCCACAGAAGCACAGGGAGAACATGCAAACACCAAACACGCATTAGCCAGAGGTCAAGATTGAACCTTGCACCTTATGCATGAGGGCAAATACCTTAACCACTGGGCTAACCAGTATCTCTCCCTCTAAGGCACTAAAAAGGATATTTTGTCAATCACTCAAGCTCTTACCAGAGGTCAGGATGAAACCCTGTACCTTGTGCAAGGAAGAAGAACATCTTAATGTTTAGCTTTAAACTGTATAAACAGCTATGTCGGTCCTGATTTAACAAGATGTAAAAATAAATTCTGGTTCTAGGTTGATTCATAAATTTAAAAGAAAAAAGCAAAAGTCCACAAATTTAACAAAATAAGCATTAACCACCAGAAATGAGTAAATTCTGATGTGAGCAGTACTGGAATGTATATTGGAAATTGAATGAATGGAATAAAGGATTATTTACAAAAAGTAAAAGAAATTTCTAGGAATCTGAATTTCTCCACAATTACATAACATGAGAAGTTTCTTGTAACACACTGCTTGATAGTTAAAAAATGGGGGGATCACATCATAGACTTGGACCATAACATTTCTCAGTCCAGGTATTTTTCTTCCTCCTGTACTTTATGCTTTCCAAGCTATAACACTATATCCGAGGTTGATTTTTTTTTAAAGATGTTTAAAAGTCTTAGTGCTCTTTTTATGTGGAAATGGCAAGCCTAGAGTGGCCTGGAAGAGAAAAAAGTTGTAACTGGTATGCATGCCTGTACAACCAAAACTGCAGTATATCCAGCACCTGATATCATCACCATTTGTTTGGAGATTGGAGTGGAACAATCAGGAAGGGTATCTGTGACAATTATTATTTTGTTGTCATTTCACCTAGAATTTTCTAATGGCTGGTTAGCAACAGCAGGACACCACTGAGCTGAGATAATCTTGTTAGTTTGCATCTATCAGAGTGAATTGACCATTACTTAACTAGATGCTTGATATCATATTGTACTCCTGGGAGAAACAAGAGGCGTATAAGCATTACGTAGGACTCTTTAAAGTACACATGGGTGCTTTGTTAACCATTCTAAATGTGTGTTACTTTCCTGCCCTGGGAGCATTACACATTTTCTTTTTTGAGGAAACTCTGTAATCTATTCACAGATTTAAAGATGTAAGTCCTGTAAAACTATTTTAATTTAATCATTTTGCAGAGTAAATGCCTGAGCATTTCTCTTATAATGTGAAATTATGCCAGATTGGATAATGAATTGATCTGCCTTCCTATTGGAAGTGCTAACCTTGAACTGTGAGCCCTGTAAGTGTGAAAAAATTAATTACTGCTGTAAAATACATACAGTAAATATTGAGTCTCATTGTAATGCCATTATAGAACTTTTACAGGAAGAACTTCATCTGTTCAACTCCCAACAATGGGGGCTGCACCAGACATATCCCTTTTTCTTACATTTTCTAACTCTGACATTGCTGTACCATGGAGTAAAGAGAATAATTCAGGTTCCTAAAGCCTCAGACTCAGGCTATCATATACATTTTGTACTTCTATGGTGTCATTCATATTCACAGTACAAGTGCATAATCGGCAAAGTGTTTTGGTTGCACAAATGTGCAGACGGGATGCGATTTTAGTGACGTAAGCTGCACTTATATGCAAAAGCTGGAAAGTTGGAAAGAAATGAGTGCATAATGAGGTAAATAAGAAACATATGCAAAAGATGTGACAATGTAAAATAGGTTTTCTTTCCACCTTTTGTGATTTACAGTCAAAATTTGCTACACAGGTGCACAATGCGCATGTGCGTTACAAAAACTGAATCTGTTCTTCTCTCAGTTATTTTACAAGGAGCAGACATGCTCAGTTTTGCTGCTTGTGTTGCAGCATCCTGCTCTGAGTTACTTGCTTCTGTCATACTACAACCAAGTGTAACAAGTGATGCTCAGAGGTCTTAAAAGAGGAATTAATACAGATAACGTTTCAAAGATTTCAGCTTTGCAGAACAAGACTCACTTGACAGATTCAGAGTAGACTGGGAGATTATAAGGGCATTAATGAACTTGTACAATCTACAAACTGGAACTGAGAAATGCAAGGCTTTCCTATTCCTGTGGATACCAGGGTATGAATAGCCCTTAGCATACTTGCCATGGGGACCTTTCAATGTCAGACTGGGGACACTATGGGTATATCAAAAATTTCTGTGTTGTGGGTAATGCAGCACTTCCTTGATACACTCTTAGCCCATGTAGATGAACATATCTATTTCCCAGTGTCACACAGGGCCAAGCCCATACCATGCATGCCTTCTATGGAACAGCACATTTCTTAAGGTACTTGGTGCAATAGATTGCACCCATTTCGCTATTAGGGCTCCACCTGGACCACAAGGAGAGAATTACCACAATAGGAAGGGTTACCATTTTATCAGCTACCAGGTAATGTGTGCGTGATGGTTGTGGCTGTATTACCAGCATATCAGCCCAGCATTCTAGCAGTACATGAATCCTACATATTGCAGATAAGTTTCTTGCACCACCACGTCCTGCATGATAGGATTTCTCATGGTCACCTTGTTTGTAATTATAGGCTGAATAACTTGAATAAATTGACATGTTTTAGTGACTAATTACTTTTTAATTAATTAATTCATGTGTCCCCTCCCTATTATGTTTTTCATATTATGCAGGCTAGACACTTGAACCTTGACTAATGACTCCAGTCTGTAATCTGCAGGGAGATGTAGAGGAGTGCTTTAACACTTCCCTCTCCTAGACATGGATAGTCATTGACCAAGTGTTTAATCTGCTCAGGTGGTCCTTCAGTATGACCCTCCTACTTAATGCAGAATATTCATTGCTTCTTGTACCCTGCATAATATGATTATGCATCAGTTTGATGCACCATTGCCACAAGTGGTGACTAATTGTGGTAGTGTAGCATCCTTTGTTATTTTTTCACCAATTATGACATCAGCAATGACCAATGGCCAGCAGCAGGGCACCCCTTCCAGCAGGATTGTGCATGGTCCACAGCAGTGCATGTGAATTAACAGCATCTAGTCCACCACTATGGCCCATAACATCTACTAAACGACAATATAAAGTTACAAAGATAATAACTGGTGCAGTCAGTTTTTCCTGTGGCTGTGCTAACTAGTGCATGGTCAACACATATTAAGCATCATCCATTTCCCCACACATCATACACAAATATGTAATTCATAATGTCATAACCATTGTCATTTGTGCAATGCTTGGTGATCAGTGGCTCAAGTGCTACTTAAACCAGCATGGGGGTATGAAGGTGGGACAGGATGGAAAGTATTGTATTAATACATGCTGAAGAATTGTTGTGGCAATGAAGGTATTTTTGGTTTGTAATCCAAATCTCAATGCTGTTGTTCTCATCAGTGTTTTTTTATTCAGTTGTCATCATCTTTTCCTTTTTTCTTTTACTCATTTATTAATTTATTTTATATTATATTATGTTTGAGTTGTTTTTCTGTTTTGTTTTTTATCTTCCACCCCCAATAGCTTTTCATTCCGTTGCTATAGCCTGGGTCTCTCATTAGTCTTCTTGACAACATCACTGGCTCTAGGCCTGATCTGCTGGTAATCATGGCTCTGGCCACCCACATTCACACCATCGACCATCTGCTGCCAGACATGGTTACTGAAGGGCTTGTCAGCTAAATAAAGATCTAGGAGCTATGACCCATGGAGACAGTTGGCCTGGACTATGACTTCATACTCAGCAACTGTCTGATTTTGGTGCTACATGTCATACATGTCTGAACATCCTCAGAATGCTCCCAGAAATCTATGAAATGTAAGTATGGATAATTTCAATAACAAATGTTTGTATGTTCATCACAAAAAGCAAACTTTGCAAAATCAAGCAGCAGTCATTCCAGCCAAAAGTATTCAAAATTAAAACCATAAGCCTTATTTGTGAAGAACATTACATGCATTGAAAAATTTCAGACAGTTCTCCAAACAGTGTTGAAAATCCAATAGTAGTGCAGTCAGCAACGGTTTTGGTTGACAGCACTTGTGAAACCAAATAGTCTTCCCTGCACAATGGAAGTTCCATAGCCCTGGATTCTACTACTTCTGTGTAGACTGACCCTTCCGGGCATATATTAATTAGGTCTCAGCTCATTATCATTTATTAATTAGGTCTCAGCTCATTATCATTCCCGAATCTTTTTATCTGCTCAATGTGCTCATCAGGTAAACATAGTGGTAGTACCTACACAATGATGTGCACATGCCTGAGCAGTTCAAGAGTGTGAGTATTCAGACCTTTGGTTAGATAATGCCTTGCAAGTGTGATTCATTAGCAGTTCTTCACATTCAATTACTTGTTTAGCCCTTCTGCTAGTGAGAAGTGGACTTAAAGAGAGTGTGTCAGAGGGAAGAGTTTTAGTGAGAATGTTTCGTTTACATTTACTGTCTTGGGAGAGAACCTTCTTACAAACTTTAGTTAAAATTTAGTATGAAGTAGTAGTATGAAGATTACCTGCCTGTGATGATAAAATGTCTTTAACTCATAGTGTATATATATATATATATATATATATATATATATATATATATATATATAAACATAGCGTTATTGCAATATGTAACACATTCATAGTACAAAGGGATTAGAATAAAGTAATGCACACAAAAGGAAATCATATACACTTCTCTTGCTGGCATTTGTTTGCAATCTTACCTACTTTACTATTGTGTTTGTAACCTTACATATTTTACTATTATCACTTCTGCAAGGATTACATTCACACAGAAATTTACTATGGCAGGGCAAATCACAACTCTGTGGGAACATTGTTATGTTGCTGCCTAAATGTAGATATCAGACTGAGGACGTTTGACTTTCTATACAATATTCAGGTTCCAAAAACTATTAATCATGTCAATGTTTCATGGTAATGCCATAGGTGCAGGGTTCAAATCTTGACAAGGTGATGTCTCTGTCAAATTAGGATTCCTTACTGTCAACATGTTAATAGTATGAGGCCGCAGAGTGAAGAAACAATCACACTGATTTATAGACTGTTTTTTGGCTTCATTCTTTACATGATAGATGGCATTGCAACTTTGTGCCTGCAACAATGGACCCTCAGTGAATGACAGTTCACTTCCCTTGGCAAAAACACAAAATGTCATTTTTCATGCTCAGAGACTTAGCCATGAGTCATGCAAATGAGACTGGTAACAGTGCACCTTAGTCAGCACTTTGGATAGTACTGAATGCAGAAAATACATCTGATATGCAATGTTTTCAATGGATCTATGCCTGGCATACAGGGCATTGTCAGACTCCACTCTGATGGACCACCTGCATTGCCACAAAACAAACAGCACCGGAATTATCCATTCTAAAGATGTAAACCTTGCCTGTGATATAAATAGGACCTGCTGGAGAGATAGGTATGTATCCCAGAGACTACCCTGTCTATGGAACAGGTTTCCCATCCATGTGGAGCAGAGTTCTTCCCTAACCCAATTCAAGTGCAAGATAGACAACTGAATGGGAAACCGGAAATTCATGCCTGGTTTGGTACCTATGTCTCTAATGGACACAGGTAACCTGTAAATGGTTCATCTCTCAGGCCCATGCTTACACTTACCTAGGGTATCAGAACTTGCCAGAAATTTGGGATACATGACTAGGCTTAAAAAGGCCCTTGTGGTCATTAGCCTGGTAAACACCTATGAACTTATGAACCTATTAACATGTTAATTAAGTAAGTTCTGAATAAAAGCACAAGCAGCGCTGGGCTTGAATCCACATTACAGATAGTTTACCCATATACAAGGCATTTTTCTGAACTTGAAGCTGAACTACACATACAATTTAAAAGGTGAATGTTGCAACAAGACTATTCTCTATCTGTTAAACCTAGCACTTGCTCCTACAGTACTTATTACCTTGATACGGCACTCTTGTCATAGATAGTACCCCAAAAAGGCAAACCCCCATTTCTCGGGCATCCACGTCCCCCGGAATCTTTTTTAAAGTTTTTTTGTCTATTCCTTCTAGCATGTCGAGGGATCAGTTGCTAGTGTCCTCTCCTGCTCAGCTGGTGAACCTGGGAATATTAAGGCAATGTTACAATTGCCTCATGTACACAGACAACCCTCTCCTCCTCCCACAAAACACAAATACATGCGAGAGATGCAACTATACGGCCAAACTGGAGGCTGAGCTCTCTCAACATAGGACTGGCAAGACCAGTCAGGAGGAGAAGGTTACCACACACACTATAGACCCAGTCTCACATAGTACCATCACAGCCTCAAATCATACACATAAACACACAAAGACATACTCGGAGGCTCTGATCAAAAATCTACCAAAACAGCAGAGGCCACCAAAGCAGACACCCAAACAACCACCACCTCAGAACACAACACCTGCAACACATAGACCTCACAGTCAGAGTGTCAAACAGTCACAGCCCTTAAGGCCAAACACAATGCCAGACACACTAGTCATTGGTGACTCCATAGTCAGACACACCGGCGTCCCGCTCACCAGACTGGGTAAGGGGAAGGTCACAGGAAGCTGCCTGTCGGGCTAGAATCCGCCACATAACGCAAGCACTCAGGTCTCTCAACAGCAGGTACAAATACGACTCAGTCATTGTCCACGCTGGTGTAAATGACCTGAGACGTACCTCCTTGGACTACATGAAAAGAGACATCGAGGAGCTCTCTGATTATGTAGCCCAGGCAGGTATGACCCTGACCTTGAGCAGTATCCTACCTTCACCAAGAATGATGCCACAATACAGAGATAAGATGATCAGCTTTAACAATTGGCTTAAACACTGGTGTCATTCAAAGGGGATCCAGTGTCTGTCTGCCTGGGATGACATGCTGGACAAGCCACACTGCTTGCAAGGGCGGCTTGCACCTGTCACCCTGGGTTTCGGATATTGGCAAAGGCTCTTGCCACCCCATAGTGCCTTTTTAGGCAAGGCTCAAATTCTAAACCTACCACCCTAGAACACAAAAAGGAAAAAACTAAGGGTAATGCTGCTCAATGCCAGAAGTCTAAATCTCAAAATGCACGCACTCGAGGCCCTTCTCAGTATGGAGAACATCAATGTCTGTGCTGTGACAGAAACCTGGTTCAAGGCTCCTGAGAGCACCCCAGCACTATCAGGTTTTACCTCATATCATGCGTTCCGGCCCCAAAATCCGGACAATACCAAGAAAGGAGGGGGGGTATCCATATTCATCCAGGACACCCACACCTCAAGACTGGTGGCAACGCACGATGCATCAGAGACCATCCAGGTGCAATTAACCATAGGCAAGACTGCTCTGCAAATTGTAGCATGTTACAGGCCACCCTCACAAACTCAGGAACCTCACATAGCCTTCCTGAAAACACTAGAGGGGATAAATGTATCTCCAAACACCATCATACTAGGTGACTTCAATTACCCTAATATAGACTGGGAACACTACTCAAGCCCAAACACCCTAGCCCAAAAGTTCCTGGAATTCATAAACTCAAATGCCATGGAACAACTAGTCACCATCCCCACAAGAGGAGAAAACATACTTGATCTCATCATCACGAACATGAGAGCACAATGTTCAACACCGGAAGTATACCCCTCACTGGTGAGATCAGATCACAAACTAATCTCGCTGGAGGTCCTCATCCCACCCCCACCTGAAATAAAAGACCACAGTAAAGAACTTCTCAAAGCCAACTTCACACTTCTAAAGACTAGTGTGGTCTCCTTTAAGGCCCCCGAGCCGGCGGAAAACAGTACTCAAGCCGCTGAATCACTTACAAATGCCTTCTACCAGCACCTGCAGGACTGCATGGATAAGGCAATCCCAAGCAAAACAAAGACTCTTTGTAAGAAAGGCAAGCGTCCAGTCTGGTGGACCCCAGCCATAAACAAACTCTACAACAAAAGGAGGAAGCTACTACAAGATAGAGCAAAATCCTTAAAAGGTAAGACACCCTTGATCACTATAAGTAAAAAACCAGGAGCTCTCATAAAATCATCCAAAGCAAATTTTGAGAGAAAAATAGCTAAAGACTCAAAAGACAATCATAAGGCCTTCTTTAGCTATGTTAGAAACCTGGGAGGAAACTCCCAGATATGCTCAGAACTAGTTCAAAATGAAGTGAAGATTACTGATCCTACAGACATTGCCAACATACTGGCTGACAGGTTCAGTGCAAACTTCTCCCCCCCAAAAGGAGAGATATCTATACCAAACGATTGCAGCCCCCCAAACAACTCCAACGCCCAAGTGAGAACTGCTCTCTCCAAAGCAAAAAACACAGCATCCATGGGACCTGATGGTGTCCCCGGCTGTGTGCTCCACGAACTCAACGAGGAATTAAACCCACAGCTAGGACAGCTGTTTAATCAAAGTCTTACCTCTGGATACGTACCCAGGGAGTGGCGCACTGCAACTGTGGTCCCACTTCACAAAGGCGGTGCCTCCACCGACCCTGGAAATTACCGGCCCATTAGCTTGACAAGCCTTATCTGCAAAGCCATGGAGAGGATCATAATGGACCTCATAAATAAAGACATAGGGAATTTGCAGACTTTGGATCCAACCCAGTTTGGCTTTGTCAAAGGCAGATCATGCCTTTTAAACTTGGTTGACTTTTTCAAAACAGTCACCAAAGCCATTGATGAGGAAAGGCAGTCCATACAGCCTACCTCGATCTGGCGAAGGCCTTCGATACAATACCCCACTCGGGTATCATTGAAAAACTCATCAGCTTAAATGTTAACCCATACATCACAAGATGGGTTGCAAACTGGCTGAGTGACAGAACCCACAGGGTCAGAGTTGCTGGCGCCATGTCAGACTCAAAGCCTGTCACAAGTGGTGTCCCACAGGGCTCAGTCCTGGGCCCACTCTTGTTTGGCATCTACTTTTCCAGTACAAGCAAACACAGGAGGGTTATGGCTGACAAAGTTTGCAGATGACTGCAAACTGGCCATAGTAGAAAACACATCTGACACAGATATCCTTCAGAAGGGTCTCACAGAAACGGATAACTGGTGCCAGAGCCATGGCCTAAAGTTAAATGCCAAAAATGCATAGTCATACCCTTCGGGAAAAACAAGGTTACCCCTAGCTACCAAATAGGTGGCAATCCACTGAGCACAGAAGAAGTTATCAGGGACCTGGGGACCCAGGTTGATAGTAGTCTGTCATTTGACACCCATGTAGCTAAAGTAGTTAGGAAGACCTTCTACATTGCCCACCTTATCATGAAGGGATTCTCATCTAGATCAAGGGAGGTCATAGTCTCCCTTTACTCATCACTCATCAGACCAATGATTGAGTACAATGCCCCATTCGGAATGTATCTGACCCGACACTTGCAGCAGCTGGAGAGGCCACAAAAGTTCCTCACCAAAAGGATAAAGGGTCTCAAAAATCTGTCCTATGCTGCCCGACTGAAAGAACTCCAGCTCTATTCAGTCGCACGCTGCTCAGAGGTGACCTTTGCCTAACATACAAGGCCATGTCAAACCCAGATCTGATGAATATGCTTCACCTCAAAAAATCTAAATTCATCAGAGCCACAAGGGCGGGAGACTTAAACCTCGACACGGCTATTAATAGGACGTGCTGGAGGGATAGATTCATCACCCAAAGACTCCCTATGCTGTGGAACAAAATCCCGGTATATGTGAGGCAGAGCACCTCGCTGGCCTTGTTCAAGAGAAATCTTGACCAATGGATGGGAGATCGCAGATATACCCCAGGGATTACCTCAGTGTCACTGCTCGACAGAGGCACAGCAAAATAATGGGTATAGTTCCCCATACTAAAGGGGTGGCGTAAGCCACAAAACGATGGGCTAGGCTTGTAAATGCCCTCGGGCAGATAGCCTAGTATGAACCTATGAACCTATGAACCTATAAAGTCTGCAAACAAGATGGCTACAAACAAGATAAACATGATCTGTCTTGCCTGCACTATGCACATCACTGATTATAGTAAGCCACACTTCTATGTGCATGATGTTAAAATAGTACTTCTACAAACTATGAGGCAGTAAAATCAGCAAGATAATGGATTAAGGAAATACGAGGAGCACGGTAGCACAGATTCTGGCTTCAGTGAAGTATATTTTCATTATGACAAGTGTACATTATACTGATATATGCTGTGCAGAACATCACCTCCTGTAAATTCTTTATGGCCACTTCCTCAATATGTGTAACATAAATATATCATAATATCAATGAAAACATTTCATCACACAAAGTCAGGAATTCTTAAAGTTTCTCATTCTATAAGTGACAGTTGGCAGGAAGTTATGTTAACATGCAAGAATGACTGTAGAGAGCTGGCACTTTGTGGTCTGTGGCAAACACTCTGGAAAAAATTATGCATGTGCTAAAAAATTGCCATTGGCCATGCAAAAAGCTTGATCTCAGCATGTGTTAGTTAGCATTGAAGATATTAGAAAAATCAATGCAATAGAAACGTTTCCACTGGAATACACACTTATTGGAGCATTTCTCCCCAGGCCCTTGCTGAAAATGGGCTCTGTCCCAGTCAAAGTTTCCCAGTAAACAAATGTTAAATAAATGAATAAATAAATAATAATCCTTCAATAAAAACACAGCTCAAAGTGGAACAGTTACACATTTGTCAGAAGTAGGTCTATACCCAGGCTTTTCAAAATTGTATACCTCAACTTACACCCTTAAAATATAAGTTCTCCTGTGGCATTTATAGTTAATACACAAACTAAAGAAGTTCTGGTTTGTTTTTGTCATGGGTTCAGTTCTGAATTACAATCACTCACAATTTTTAACGTTTTATGTGCCATTAAGGCATTATTATGTAAGGGTCCCTGTTAGAACCACGAAAGTGTAAAATGTCGAACGGCTGAAAAGCTGAATTTTCAGCTACTCGAGATCAGTTTTCTGTGATCGCAGTACAGTGAAGATTGGAAAATTTGCCCTTTCCTCACTGTAGTGCGATCCCAAAGTTGGTATATATAATTAGCGGGGGTGGGGGGCACAGCCTCCCCACAAAAGTGATTTCAAGTAATTGAAGAGTCGGCTTTTTAGCCGTTCGACATTTTACACTTTCATGGTTCTAATAGGGACCCTTATGTAATATTAAACAAAATTTACATAAGGACAACACTGCATAACAACTTCTGGAGTTATGAATACTATCAACCACCCAAGACAGTATGTCCAAAGGTGGAATATATCTTTTGAAGTGTAATTGAGATATCAACATTAACTAGAAGCTGCTGGAGTCACTGTACAGCATTTGTACATACACTGATTTGCACACATGACCATGTCTTAGTGTCATGTTTCTCCACTAAAGTAGACAGTGAAGAAATCATACCCACTTTTCATTCTATTCTATTTCTGTGCTTTCTGTCAAGCAAATGCATTTCAGTAGCTTGTCCATCATTGCATATAAGCCAGTACATGCAAGGTCTGAACTGGGTACCATTTCCCTACTATTTTCCTAAATCATTGAGAAGACATTGCATGTAGTGGTAAGAGTAGTACTCCATTTGTAGAAGAGAGGTGGTCTGAGAAGTACAAGACTTTTGTTGGACTCATTAAATGCTATAGCTGAAGGCCGCAGTAGGATAGCTAAACTGGGTCACAGTATAAGGTTCAGGCTTGGAATAGTTTGGCCGAGGTTGTCACCAGTGCAACTGACATCTCATACAAGGGTGAGCAATGCCTTCCCATTTCAGTAACTTAAAAAGGTGCAAGAAAGACATCCTTCACCTATTGGAAAGAATATTATAACACCTACAACCCACCTAGTGGCCCCTTAACAGGCAATACAGTACCATGACTTGTCAACACAGATTTTATTTCTGTCTGTTCTGTGTACTGAAGGAAATAGTGAAGTGCATCAGGAGAGAGTACAATGTTTCTGAGAGGTGTGGTATGTATGGCTCAGGTACAAATTATAGATATTTCATAATAGCAGTGACTGTAAAACTTCTCTGGACATCAGCCCATAATAGCTTGCTAGAGTAATACATGAGTATGCATAATCATTATATGAAAATCATATATATTTGCATGAATATCTCTTGCAACATTGCATTAGCCAATGTATCAGGAATTGTAGATGTATGTGGGTTCAAATACAAGCAGCAGCAACAATTAGCCATTATTAATTAATAGTTATTATTCTGCAATCATTAACTTAGAATAACACTTTACTCATTTCACACAAACAATTTAAGACTGCAGTGCATAAAGCAGATGTTCAAAAATCACACCATTTGCATAATGTGCATAACATTGAGGAGATTAAGTTTTATTTTAACACACATTTGGCTCCACTTTCATATGTGGATGTGACAAATCTAGTTATCTGGGAATATACATGGACTGCAATATATTATAATTAGATGATATTTATGATATTTTTCTATGTTATTTCTCCCCCCACCTATATCTTTTTTTTCTTTAATGACATTTAGACTATAGGAAAGGCTCACCCAGACTCTGCCATACTTTGCTGTGAAGGATAGGTTAGTTTGCTTTGTATTTGTATTTTGTATTACTTTATTGTCTTTTTATATTTTGAATACTATGATTTGTTTTCTTTACCTTGTGTTTTACTTGTAGTCTGCTTTTAACTGCATATTAAAACTTCAAAAGATACCACAGCTCTGTCTCTTGAGAGTTAGGCAGAAATGTTTCTAGTTGCCTGCCTCTTATGTTAATTTGACCATATATCTCATTTCCTCTCTGCTTTCACTGGCTTGTGTGAGTAAGCACAAAATTATCATTTTGTGAAATCAACTATTTAAATTTATTGGCCATCCTACTGTAGTCCATAGTACCAGAATACAAAAGTGACTACCCCCTTTCAATCTATCTTGCTGTTTTAAAAATAGTGACTCCCCACTAAAACTTAACTTTATAGACAGGTAAAACTTAAGTTACCTACTTTCCCATCTAACTTCTCTAGTGCACACTGCAGTGTTTAGGATAAACAATTTCTTTCATCTTACCTTTAAACATCCCTGTGACTAGCACTTGCTCTAATACCTGCTGGGGTAATACCTGCTGGAAAGCACTAGGAAGCCATAAACTGATGCAAGCACTCAACTCTCCTTGTTAATAAGGAGAAATTAATCATAGGCACTAAACAGCCTATAACTGCAAAGTACCTTGCTAAGGCAAGGGAAAACAGCTCCTGTACTTTACAAATAAAAGCACCAAACCAGGCATGTTCAAGGGTCAGCTTCCGGTGATTTCTCCTGTCCACCTGGTGAATCTGGGCATACTGGGGCAATGCAGCAATTGTCTCATGTACACAGACAACCCTCTCCTCCTACCACCCAACACTACAACCTGTGAGAGATGCACGTACATAGCCAAACTGGAAGCAAAGCTCTCTCGACCCAAGATTGTGCTAGACAGTCAAGAGGAGAAGGTTAACACCTGCACTACACCTCAAGCAACACATAGCCCTTCTAAACCCACACCACCAACACCCACACATAGCAACACTAAATCCACATAAGCGGAGGCCCTTAACTGTAATCTGCACAAGCAACAAGGACCTCTGAAGCTGAAACGCAAACACCAGTCACAATCAAAGTGTCCCATAGCTCACAACACCAGTATGCCACCCAGCATCAGCCCCTAAGGCAAAACAATGTACCTAACACTTTAGTCATAGGTGACTCTATAGCCAGACACACTGATGTCCCACTCATCAGACTGAGCTGCCTGTCGGGTGCCACATAACACATGCACTCAAGTCACTCCACAACAAGTACAAATATGACTCTGTCATTCTCCATGTTGGAGTGAATGACTTCAGACGTACCTCCCTGGACTACATGAAAAGAGACATGAACTCTCGGATCATGTGGCCCAGGGAGGTATGACCCTAGCCCTGAGTAGCATCCTGCCTTTGCCCAGAATGATACCCCAATATAAGAACAAAATGATTGACTTCAACAATTGGCTAAGCTTCTGGTGTCATTCAAAGAGGATCCAGTATCTGTCTGCCTGGGATGACATGATCGACAGACCACGATGCTTTGCTAGAGATGGTCTGCACCTCTCACCCCTGGGATTCAGGTTAGTGGCTAAGGCTCTTGCCATCCCCATAGTACCTTTTTTAGGCAAAGTTCAAAGAACAAAACCACCACCGTAACAAGTATAAGCTTGCAAAATCTGAAGGTAATGCTACTCAATGCTAAAAGTCTAAACCTCAAAATGCACTCTCTCATGGCACTCCTAAAAATGGAGAACATCGATATCTGTGCAGTAACTGAGACCTGGTTCAAGACTCCAAACAGCACCCCTGCAATACCAGGCTACAACTCTTACCACACTTTTCGGCCCCCAAACAAGGATCAAAACACTAATGGTGGAGGAGTGTCCATATTCACCAAGGATATTCACACCACCAGGCTAGTTGCCCAACACAATGCGTCTGAAATTCTCCATTTGCAACTAACACTAGGTAAGACTGCAATCCAAATTGTAGCTTGCTACAGATCCTCCACCATGCCCCAAGATTCTCACTACACCTTTCTAAACATACTGGAAAATATTAAGATACAACCAAACACCCTAATACTGGGTGATTTCAACTACCCTGCCATTAACTGGGAAAACTACTCATGTACCAACACCTTTGCCCAACAGTTCTTGGAATCCATAAATTCCAATGCCCTGGATCAACTAATCCATTGTCCCACCAGGGGCTCCAGTATCCTAGACCTGGTTATTACTGACATGGGAAATCGATGCTTCACACCTATGGTCACCCCCCTATGGTCAGGTCAGACCATAAGCTAATCACCCTTAACATCCACATCCCACACCCACCCCCCCAGTAAGGAAACCTCCATAAAAACCTTCTCCAAAGCCAACTTCATGCTACTCAAGTCAGAAGTGGCAAACCTCATGACACCCATACAGACGAGAAGTAAAGTTCAACTGCGGAGTCCTACACTAAGGCACTGTATGAGCACATCCACTCATGCATGAATCGTGCCATCTCATATAGAATCAAGATGCTCTCCCCCCAAAAAATGAAGCCAATCTGGTGGTCCTCTGCCATAAACAAACTTTACAACAAAAGGAAGAAACTATTGCAGAAAGAGGAAAATCCCAGGATGCAAAAAACTCCCTTACCAGCCTCAGTAAGAAGCTGAGATCCCTCATAAAATCTTCCAAAGCTAGTTATAAAAATAAAATTGCCAAAGATTCCAAAGACAACCACAAGGCATTCTATAACTATGTCAAGAATCTAAATGGCAATGCTCACATCTGCACTGAGCTACAACAGAATGGCATTAAATATACTGATCCCAAGGATATTGCCAATATCCTGGTAGATCGATTCAGTGCCAACTTCTCCCCCCTTCTCACCCTCTAAATGACCCATCTCAATACCGGAAGATTGCCAAATTCTGGTAATTATGGCCACACAGGTAAAAAACACACTCTTCAAAGCTAAGAATACAGCATCCATGGGACCAGATGACATTCCAGGCTGTGTACTACATGAACTACAAAATGAACTGGCACCTCATCTAAGTGTCATGTTTAATCATAGCCTCACCTCAGGCTTCATGCCCACTGAGTGGCGCACAGCTACAGTTATTCCACTCCACAAGGGGGATCCACCTTGGATCCCGGGAACTACCGCCCATCAGTCTGATGAGCCTGATCTGCAAGGCAATGGAATGTATTATCATGGAATTTATAAACAAAGACATTGGCAACCTTCAAACACTGGTCCCCACCCAGTTTGGGTTCTTGACAGGCCGATCTTGTCTCCTGAACCTGATTGACTTCTTCAAATCAGTCTCCAGAGCCATGGACGAGGATAAGGCAGTCCACACAGCCTATCTGGACCTCGCCAAAGCCTTTAACACCATCCCCCACTTTGGAGTCATAGAGAAACTTGCTAAGCAGGGCATTAATCCCTACATCACTCAATGGGTTGCCAACTGGTTTACTGACAGAACCCACACTGTAAAAGTAGCTGACTCCAAATCCAGCTCCAGACAAGTGACAAGTGGAGTACCTCAGGGTTCAGTCCTGGGACCACTCTTGTTTGGCATCTACTTCTCTGAAGTATAAGCCAATACTAAGAGACTATGGCTAACAACGTTTGCAGATGACTGCAAACTGGGAGCCATTATTGAATCTCCAAATGATGTGGATACTCTGCAAAAGGGAACCAATAACCAAAAGGATGTCAGTGAATAAAAAACTAAAAACCAAATAAATCACTGAAAGCAACCAAATGGAGAACGAGCTGAAGTAGAAGTTTATTCAAACCAAAAATCCAGAAATACATGTTGTGATAAACGCTACACAGTAAAATTGGTGTTTTCATAAAAACTTCATCAGATACATACACTAGAATGCCTTAACTCTACAAAAGGGCCTTAGAGAAACAGATGCTTGGTGCCAGAGCCATGGGCTCAAGCTCAATGCCAAGAAATGTATAGTTATCCCCTTTGGGAAAAAAACATGTACCCGTGAATTACCACATAGGTGGCAGTACACTAAACACCGAAAGTGTGATAAGTGACTTAGGGACACAGGTGGACAGTGGTCTCACCTTCGATAACCACATTGCCACAACAGTCAGGAAATCCTTCTATGCGGCACACCTCATCACTAAGGGCTTCTCATCCAGAAAAAAGGAGGTCATTGTCCCACTGTACTCATCCCTCATTAGACCCATTATAGAATACAATGCCCCATTTGGCATGTACCTCTCTAGACACCTGCAACAACTGGAAAGGCCACAGAAATACCTCACTAAAAGAATCACAGGCCTAAAGCAGATGCCCTATGCTGACCGCCTTAAAAACTCCAGCTATACTCTGTCGCATATCGTCAACTCAGAGGTGATCTCTGTTTAACATACAAGGCCATGTCAAACCCAGAGCTGTTGGACATGCTACACTTAAAGAAATCCCAATCCCTCAGAGCCACATGCTCCAGGGATCTAAACCTTGTCATCACAATAAACAAAACATACTGGAAGGATTGGTTCCTGACCAAGAGACTCCACAGACTCTGGAATAGACTGCTCATACATGTCAAGCAGAGCGCCTCTTTGGCCCTCTTCAAAAGGAATCCAAAATTAGGCACTAGAGACCAGCAGTTCCAACACACAAGTGATTTAATGTTCAAACATAGCAAAAGGAACACACATCCACAAATAACATAAATGCTGATAAAAACACTTCCCCTTACATTTTCATCTCATAGAACTTCATCAGGTGGGCAAAAACCTCATAGTTACCTAGTTAAATAACTTTTCCTGTTTGAATAGACCTCTTCAAAAGGAACCTTGACAACTGGATGGGAGAAAGGAAATTCACCTCGGGGATCACGTCAGTCGTCCTGCTAGACAGGGGTCCAGGAAGTAAATAGTGTGGAAGAAAAAGCCAAGGAATTGTTATGGCTAGGCTTGTATAGGCCCTAGGGCCGATAGCCTAGTACCAACCTACGTACCTATGAATCTATATGTCCTGTTGTAACACAACCACAAGCACACAAGGGTACACTGGCCATGAGGGCTCAGACCACAATCCCTCTACAGGTGGCTGTGGTGGCACTACTACAGGCAGTAGATATATCAAGCACTTCTGGGTCACAACCTGGCAGTGTTGCCTTCACAAGTTCTGCACTACCTGCACCACCTGCATAAAGCAGCTCTGCCCTGGAGGCTGCTGCACTGGTACTCACCAGTAGTTCCAGTGGAAGTAGTGACTATGTCACCTGACAAGAGCTGACAGGGCTGGTGGAGAACAATTAGATGGGCCATGGTGTCCACATCAGCAGAATGGAATCAATCCTGCAGTGAACAGCCAAATCACCACCCCATCTGGCACTGCCAACATAGAAAAATATCATAAATATATAAATATAATCCGGCACTGCCAAATATTTCTAGGACAGCAGACAGTGGTAACAGTTCAAAGTGTGAGGACTAGATTTACAATGTACTGAAGCTGGATGGGGATGCACCTCTGAAGTTCCATACATTTCCCCTATCATGGCGTCCCCAAACTTTTGTGTCCTTCATATCCCTGTCTGTCTTGTGTGTCCTATATGTATGCACTTGCAACCTAACATACCATACATACCTATCTCACTTAACCTAAATAACTTCCCCAGCATTCCTATCTCTTCCCAAAAAAATGAAAAGGGTACCTGTCCCACAGAAAGATTACACCCCATACATCGCTCTCCACTTTGAATGTGTGTATGCATGAAACACTTGATTTGGTCAAACTGGCAACACAAGATTAAGTTGTTGTCACACAGTCTTTATGTTGTGACTATTCAAATTCTTCAAATTCATGGTACAAATATAATGTTAGTTTATGAAGAAGTGAATAGGTATGGTGCACCATCATCCTGCACATTCCTAAATAAATCCCCTAGAGTCCTACCCTCTGCTTGCATCCATTTTTCACCTCTGTCCTATCAACTACATTTCACACCTTTAATTTGGTAAAAATTGATTCATAAGCATGGACAGAAATGTCCCATTAACCAAACTCTCTATTTCTGTCTTCATCATTTGTGCAATGCTTTGCATCACACACCAATGTTAAGTGACAGTAAATGACACTTCATGCCCCATGGCAAAAAACTGAAAAATTTGCCTTTGGCTACATTCATTTGGTGACCCTCACACTACTGTGCTTAACCTTTCTGTATGACAGAAAGCAATGCTAATAGCAATATGAGGAGACAGTCATTATATGTATAACAGGCTTCATGTTTAATTTGCAAGATATGTAAAGTTTCAGTTCTCATTATTGTTAGAAAGTCTGAGGAACACATAGTCCCTTGCTTCATACTTTTCTCATTGTCCCTTCAAGTGTGAAACATGACTTCCTCTGTGGTATGCTCAGATAATGCTCTGGCTTAGAGAGTACTGATTAAGACTGGCAGGTATTCGAATCCAGCATTATACAGAAAATTATTTTATGTTTCTTTCTTATAACATTTTACCTGGTGAAGTAGTGGATAGATATGTTAATCCTTCATCAGTACCACGTTTATTCCTTTATTGGTCTACCAGTATCCCACCCCTGCTTGCTCTTTTTTGGACAGTGTTCTGTAATCACCAGGACATAACTTGTACGGATGACATAAAATAACATAACACACCCATACACAGAAATGGCTCTGAAACAGCAATGTCCATATACCTGTAGTCTTCCTTGCCCAGTGATTGGCACCGAGCAGCAAAGACCAATACTACTTCCCTTTCTAAGTTAAAAACTGAAAAAAATAATTATGCATTTATTAATACTTTGCCATCAGCTGCACAAATCTGCCAGCAATGAGTTTCAGTAAGTGACTGTACCAGGTTGAAAGTAAGTCAATGGTTTGTACTACTTGTATATGGAATACTGGCATATTGTTGTCCAAATATGAGGAGTTCACTGTGTGATGGTCTAGTTACTCCATAATGTGAATTACTTTGGCACTTTAATACATTACCCTTCCAAGTGTGTTCCATGAAGTGGTACATTTGTGCATATATTTGCAGAGTAGTATTAGAGTATAGCGTATATGGTCTGCATCTATGGCTTGTAGTTATCTTGCACACTGTGCACACATTGAAAAGATTTGTCAATGATTCACAAAATAACACCAGAATTTCATAAAATTATCTTCAGATGAATAGTCAGGAATGCATTAGCAGCACTCCACTGACTGATATATGTGACTATTACCAATCACATAACTGCTCAATATATCTTAATCTGACACACATAGATATCATTTATGGCACAACAATGTATGTGAATTACATGATGTATGAGTTATTGCTGAAGTATGTTGTTAGCTGTGATCAATATATTGCTGTTTTGTCTGTCTGCCTGTCTCACCACATTGGCCATTCACCTCAAATGCTTGTCATGCAAGGTATAGGTATGTGCTGACACTTGTAATATGACTTCTCCTGTGGTATCAGCAGTTTCTATGAGGTTCTATAGATTGTGGACTTAGATAGGCAGGTGTTCAAATCCAGCAATGACTACCAAGTGAGAGCCTGTGTGACTGTAGCAACAGTAGGACTGGCTTATCCAACAGCTCTGGTTTTTACACTTCCATTCAGAAGACACATTTACATGGGGAGAGTGTTCCCTCAACAATTTCAATCCATTTTAGGTGAAACATCTGCTTTGCAACACAATGAAGATATCATCCCTTCAAATGTGTTCTGTCTCATATTTGTAAGACTTCTGTGGTGTGAACAGCTAGCACACAGTTCTCTAGAATGTGGATTTACAGAGGTAGTTCTTCAAATCTAGTAATAATTAACTAATGACAGTGTGTATGACTGCAGTGACAGGTAGAACTTGCATATCCAAGAGATCTATAGTGTACATTTTGCAACACACAAATTATGTCATCTCTTCAATGCATTCTATATCATATTTGTAAGACTTCTCCTCTGGTTTGAGCAGCTAACACTGTTCTCTAGGATATGATTTAGAAAGGTAGTTGTTCAAATCTAGCAATAACTAACTAATACGAGTGTATGACTCCAGTGACAGGTAGGACTGGCATATCCAGCAGATCTGTAGCATACATTTCCACTCAGGAGAAATGTTGTCAAAGGAAGAGGGCTCCCCCAACAATTTCAGTTAATTTTAGGCCAAATATCTGCTTTGCAATACAGTGATGATAGCATTCCTTCAAATGCATTATGTCTGATACTTGTCATAAGACTTCAGTTTTGGCATACACAGATAATGCATGATTGTGTAGAGTGTGTACCTAGATAGGCAAGGGTTAAAATCTGGAACTCTATGTATGTAAGACAGTAGTGCCAGTCAAGACTTTCTTACCTAACAGATGGTGATATTGATGACTCACATTGGTGTTAACACTAACATGACTAAAAGATTCTGAGCCCCCAAACTGCATTTTAGGAGATCCATAAATATTTGAAAGCAATGCTTAAGTGATCCCTTGAAGTGTGTGCCTTCTGATACTTGTCTTATAAAGTGCCCTGGGGCAGAAGGAGTTAATGCACAACTCTCTTGCATGTAACGTTAGGCAGGGGTTCAACTTTAGCAATGTCTAACCACTGTGGTTATATAACAGATAATTGAAATTAGGTAGCAATGGCCTAATGAACAGCTGCAATGTGGTTAACTGAGCATAGTGGTAACTCATGGCTAAAGGATTGTGATCACTCAAACACATTTTAAGTGAGTCATGACCTTCAAACACAACACTGCAGTCATCCCTTCAGGTTTCTGCTTTCTGACAGTTCTACTTATGATTTCTTCCATGGCATCAACAGTTAAAAAAGAAGGTCTATTGTGTGTGGACTTAGATAGTCAAAGGTTCACATCTGTTAATGTGTGTGTGTGTGTTTAACTCAATAATGACAGACAGGACAGGCTTGTCCAAAAGATGGTGATATGGGTGACTCACATGTATGAACACTAACATGGGAAAAGTTTTTGAGCCCTCAGACTACATTTTAGGGGGAGTATAAACATTACAACACACTGCTAATGTAACCCCCCTCAAGTGTTAGTGTCATTACACTGCAGATATGATTATTTCTGTGACATCAGTGGTTGGTATACAGTTCTATGGACTATGCACTCAGACAGCCAGGAGTTTGTGTCTGACAAGGTGTAATTACAGATTGTGCAAATGAATGCTAAGAGGAAAGATTGGTTTTTGCAAGAGAATTGATGTTTGCTATATGACTTACTGGAAACATGTATAATTGGGAAGAGGAAGGTCATGTTTTGTACTCCCTTTAATGGACTTCGTATGCTCAAGTTATCCCTTCAAGTGTGTGTTATGTGACAACTGTGATATGAATTTTTGTGTGGTGTCAATAAGTTATTAGACAGGTCAAAAGGAACCTGACATACATTGCATATATTACATACATGTTTGAATCCAGTAGTGTATGCTTTTTATTATTTGGATAATAATATAATAGTAACAGGCAAGAATGGCTTTCTCAACAGCTCTTGATGTGGGTCATAGGACCTGTGTTATGATGTTTTGCTATGGGTTTTGCATGAGTGGGTGATGCTCATCTAGTAATTGTTGTACTCCTTTATGAGTATAATGATGTATGTATTGCATTTTCCATTGTGTGACAGTCAGCACAAAACACCATAAGTAATCAATGGTGAGGAATAGTTACTGTCATTTGTCATTTTATAGTAAGAAAATGCTGAGGATTTGCCTCTAGCAGCATGATCTGCTGACTGCTGTGCAAAGGAGGTATTGGCTGATGTGCTGAGGACACAAATATTGTTACAGTTCAGTGTACACTTGTATGTGAGTCTAGCAGTTTCCACATTTCACTTACTACCTGATAGTACTGTTGCACCTGTCTGTAAGGTATGTTGTGTGTTGAGATCCAGGTATTATGATGTGTTACACTATGCTCAGTTCAGTAGACATTTTCTTTTATTTACAGCATGATAGTATTGTGCGTTTAGAGGTGTACTTTGTCATTCTGTATTTACTGTGTATGTGTGCAGTACATATTATAATGTTTATATAGACACAAATGCTTTACACTGTAATCACATATAATAAAGTAAAAACATGCAAGCAGCATTTGTCCTTACACAATACTGACATCAGGCACACCTGTGTTTTGATTATTTGTGAGGGGTAGCTCTCGAGAGGTTTTCCTTCACATGTAATCATGTCCATATAATTACACTGATGTACATACACACACAACAGATGTTACTGCACACCCTCCACATGACTTGTATCTGCCAGGATTTCCATCTTAGTGTATTTTTCATATGTCCCATATCTTCCATGTACATACATCTCATCTGTTATATTTTATAAATCTTTACCAATGCATTGAAGTATAATCTTCTATTAATTTTCTGTTCAATGTGATGGTTCTGTTTCTGTGGCATATCCATGGGGACTACATACTGATTTGAGATGCGTTATCAGTCTTACTTCCTACCCTTCACAAAATGCATGTTGCTGCCACAGCTGCTGTTGTTCCCACTATCAGTCCTTAAACTGGCAGTATGTCCAGGTGTTCCTTAATTTTCTCAGTTGGTCCACAGTTTTATGTATGCGCTTTCCCATTACCCCTACACTGGTAGTTTGGTACATATAAGACATGGGGATTTTTCTTGCATGTCTGTTCAAACAACAAATTTTCCTTCAGAATATTTACAGTCTGGATTTTCGTTCTGAATGTACATGACAATGTCATTGAAGTTCTCACACGTCCACTATACTCACTGCAGTTTACAACTGTATCTGCCTTTCTTGTGCAGTTGTATTATTAGACTTCCCATAGCTTTTAGATATTCTAAGTCAATTTATCTTTTGTTGTTCTGTGTGTGCATACTTGCTTACTGATCTCAGGTTTGTGTACACTCCTTTGTTTAAATTGGATGCATAAGCTCTGCAAGCTGTGTTGTGGGATTGCACTAGGAATCCTCAAAGTAGAAAATAGGATATTGAATGAGTACAGCCAGTTGATAACGTTGGCTCCTGTGTGATGTGTACAGGGGATTAGTAAATCCCAGGATGTATTAGAGAACATCCTAAAATTAATCACAAAGAGCAGGAAGACAAGTTTATAGAGGAAAATAAAAGGAAAACTATTTTTACAGGGTCAGAGGGCATACATATTCAGAAAACCAAAAACTGATGCTAGTAATGCATACAAGTAGTTAGAAATAGAGGGAGAACAGGAATATGGTCGACAGAGTAAGAAAATGTGAACTCAGTCAGTTAGAAATTTGATAAAAGAAAAAAGATGTTCTGAAAGTGATATTCAAAAGGACAATGTTACATTTTTGAAAAAAGATGGGAACAATCCTTCATTAGTTTCTGAATGAAGTTATATAATCCATTAATAAGGAATGTTTCAGAACGGCTTTATTAATAAATGAATATGTATGCTTGAGCATTCTAGAAGTGAAAGGGATACTCGATTAGAGTGATATCCTATAGCAAAATGACAAATATAATGCAATGCATTTATTAATTTAAGTGTGTTTACCAGAGTAGAGTACTGATTCTTTCAGATCAATTTCAGGCCCAGTGTGTGCATACAGAAAATATTCAAAAAAAAAAACATACAGGAAAATAAATGAAATAATAATCATGCAATATATGCACAAACAGTGTGAAAGCAATTGAAAATGTAAAGGCAGGGATGACTAAGCTGACTACAGCTGACAGCTGATAGTGTGAAGAAATCAGGTACCTGCACAAAAAAGACATAGCATAGAATTATTCAAGTTAATACATCTTTCTGTGTTGCTTCAAACGCAAACGATTGTAGCAGTAATTTAAGTAATTTAAGAGTAAAGAGTAGACATACCTAATGGGTCCCACAAACTGTGATTGATGTCAGGACTTTGTCTCGGCTCCGGCGTATATGCAGCTCCTCAAGGAGATACTAGATGTTAGATAAAACAGTTCTTACCAGATGAATTTTAATGACATTCAGTTAGACCATTTCTTTTCTTTAATCTGTGCATGAGTTTTTAACTATAGAGGACTGTCTAGATTAAGTGTTGAAATTTGTTTCTACAAATAGGCTACAATTCTGCTCATATAGCACTGAGGCTGTCTTTGTGCAGCTTTTTTTGCTCTCCCATTCATTATATATGGGAACACGAGCTTTCCCCCTTTGCCAACAGTTTGATATTGAAACATAAGGTTATTTTGAGCACACCTGAAGAACAAAGATAGTACATTATATTCCATCTTTAGACTAAATAATGGTGATGCTACTGCAGTGCCCTTTAATTGTCACTGGATGGTGATTTATCCCACCTGCATAAAGTGCAAAATTCTCTTGCCAGGTTGTTAACTGCACTCCTAGAGTGTGCTTTGTGTTGGCTTCCTTCTGTGGCTACCAAATGCTATATTATCCGAGTCCTGCCTGTGTGAAATAGTGTCTGATCCCTTATGCTTCTACACAGCAGAACAGGCAACAAGAAAGGGGCTGCTGACTAGTCCAAAGACTCATCAGGAAATATCTGGGAGGATTATCTTTAGTCACCTTGCCCCATACCTTTGGAATAAGTAGCCAATGATTACTCAGGCATCTGACATGGAATATTTCTTTGAAAGGTACCAGGATGACCATCTTTAAAAGGGATCTGTTACGATCCTGGACGGGGAGATTAACCAACGTTTTGGCTTTTAATTGTTTAGTATTTGTATTGATTTATATATATATATATATATATATATATATATATATATATATATATATATATATATATGTATGTATATAGACAAAAATAACACTTAATCAAAACTTACTTTACCAAGACAACATCACTGAACTTTGAATAAACCAATATTTTTTACAGGGATTGGAAGCACTTGGCTAACATGGGGAAATTTGCCCGTTTCCCCACTGTAGTGGGATCCTGGAATTACTATATTTAGTTAAGGGGGGTGGGGGGCCCAGCACCCTACCCGGGTAGGTTTGACATACTGTGGTGTGTTTTTACGTTGAATGTTGGCTGTGCCTCCTTTCCTGTGGCATTGATTTCTAAGACATTTGATGAATCCAGATCCATCCACCGCTAGATAAGTACTATACAGTGATGTTTTGTACTTTATAATGTAATATTCAAGTGCTGCTATTATATTTGTGCACTTGCAGAGTTTTTACATTCTAACTTCTTTAAAAAAGAAGTTATGTACTCACAATAATGTTCCATCTGTTTTGTCCATTTTAATTCTTCCTCAACATGTGGGTTTGGATCCATCTCTTAGATCTAACTAGGTTGCTTTTTACATCTCATGGCCTACTGCGAACTCTCAAGCTCCTCCATTACCCATAATGCCATAGTCCCCCTCCCTACCTCAGATCCTGTTTGCTGCTCTTTATTTCTAAACAATTATTTATATATATATATATATATATATAGAGAGAGAGAGAGAGATATGTGAAACCACTGTCTGGAGCTCAAAATGAGGAACACAGTGTCCTCCAGTTTCCTCTTGTTCTTCCAGAAGTTATAAACCACAAAAGATAGGGGGAGGGAGGAAGGGGAGTTGAGGAAGAATGAAATGGACAACACAGATGGAACGTTATGGTGAGTGCATAACTTTTTTATTTAATGTTGTCAATTTTCATTCATTTCTCATCATTTTGAACAGAGTCCCCAGCTACTTGAATGCCATTTGGACTATAAGAAAGGAGATTCCTAGGTACTGCTGCTCTTCCCCTTGAGACTACATTAGCTTTGTAATGAGTAATAAAGTATGAGGATTAGATGAAAGTGGCTGCAGCACAAATATCATCCATGGACGATCTCGATAGAAATACTGAAGAGGTTGCCATGGATCTAGTTGAATGAACCCTAGAAGGTTTTTACAGGAAAATACCCAATTTATTATAGACAAAGGAAATGCAATCAGTTGGCCACTTGGCTAAGGTTATTTTGGTAACTGGCTTACCCAGTCTTGATTCTGAAAAGGAGAGAAATAATTGATCTGACTTTCTGAATTTGTTCGTTCTATGTAGATAAATGCAAAATGTATTCTCCTTTGTTGGGGAAATTTGGGAAGAAGACTGGAAGGCTGATGGATTGATTAATGATGGATCCTGACACCACTGTAGGAAGAAAAGATGGGTTGGTTCATAAGGACACTTTATCTTTATGGAAAATTAAATAAAGGTTTTAGATGATAAGGTTTGCAGTTCTGAAACTCTTCTAGCTGATGTGATAGCTACCAGAAACATTGTTTTCCAAGTTAAAAATTTTAGTTCACAGTTAGCAGCTGGTTCAAATGGTGATTAAGTCAGGGCTTGTAAAACTAGGTTTAAATCCCATGGTGAAGTAGGATCTTTAAAAGGAGGTTTCAGTAAAAACGTTCCTTTAATAAATGCCTCACATAATCGCAATGAAGCTAAGAAAGAGTTGTCAGCTCCAACATAAAAATTTGAAATAGCAGCCAATTGTACTTTAACTGTTGAAGAACTAGCCCCTTCATTAAAAATAGTAGCCAAAAATTCGAGAACATTGGATACCGGTGCTGAAAAGTGGTTGATTTCCTTCTGTTGAGCCCAAACCACAAATCTTTTCCATTTACTTTTATAAAACTTCCTGACGGAAGGTTTGTGGGAATACAATAGGATGTGGCAGACTGGGGAGGAGAGTCTGAGTTTTCTAGCTATCAATGGAATTGAAGAAAGCATGCGGTCAACTTTAGGCCCAAAATGTCCAGATGAATCATGTCTGTCGGATGAGTCAGAAGTTCTGGAATTGGATCCAGGATCTATGGAAGATGAACTAGATGAGGTCAGAAGAAGGGGAACCAAATGTTATGAGGCCAAAAAGGGGCAGTGAGGATGACTGTGCTCTTCAATGAAGATGCTTTCTTGAGGAATTTGGGGATTAGAAGAGTTGGAGGGTAGACATAAAGGAGACCGAGGGCCAATCATGGAGAAGAGCATCTCGGTGATTTCTCCTGTGGGGGGATCAGAGCAAAAGACTTGCTGCACTGGTTGTTGAGGGGAGGTGCAAAAAGGATGCAGCATGGCTGGCTGCACTTCTAAAAAATTTTTACCACAATTTTCTTGTTCAGAGACCACTCGTGATGTAATAGAATGGACCTGCTCCACTTGTCTGCTATCATGTTTTGATTTCCCCGGAATATGCATTGCTATCAGAAATCGATTGGATGAGATCACCCACTGCCACACTCTCAGATCTTCTCAACATAAAGGGTAAGATCTTGTTCCTCCTTGTTTGTTGATGTACCAGACTACTGATATGTTGTCTGTCTGAATCACAGAAGTCCCTGAAGGGAGAGAGTCTTGGAAGGCCAGCAATTCTAGGAGAACTGCTCTCATTTCTAGGACATTAATATGTGTGTTGGCCTCTTCTGGGGACTAGGTGTCTTGGACTGTCTTTCCCAAGAAATGGCTCCCACCCAAATTGGGATGCTTCAGTGGTCACTATGGCTTTGGGCTGAGGAAGTATGATTGGGCAGCCTTGTGAAATCAGATCTGAGTAAATCCACCACCTGAGATATCTTTTACATGCCTGAGTTATTTTGATATGGGTGGACAAAGGCTGGTACAGAATGGACCACTGTGTTGCCAGAGTCCATTGAAGAATTCTCATATGGTATCTCCCCAATGGCACCAGAATTATAGCAGCAGACATCAGCCCCTATGTCTGTAGAATCAGTCAGGCTGACAGTGAAGAGTTTTAAATTACTTTTCTGACTTGGTTGAAGTTGGTTCTAGTTGGGATTCATTGAGACTGATAGTGATGTCTAGATGAGAGCACAACTGGGGTATGCAATCTCTCACTTTGATCAATAAATGCATTACATTAATATTGTTTCATCTTTGATGCCAGCCAGAAGTGCTCTTCGCAGCAGCACAATGTGCCCAGTAATGACTCCTTCTGCAATTCGTATGGAGTTGCATGTATTTGTAAAATATCTAAATACGATAGTAGATTCTTTTTATAAGACCCATTGCTCCTACTACTATTGGAAATCTCGGGTATCTTTCTTCCACATTGCTCTTGTTTCTGCCTGCAAATCCTGATATTTTATGACTTTGTGCCTCTCTGTATGCAAGACACTGTAGTCACTGGGTGTAGCAATTTCAGTGATCAATGCTACTTTTGTCTTCTTTTCATGGACCACTATATCTGGTTTTCTTGCATCTATCTTTTGAACTGTTGGTAATGGGTGATCCCATGTGATGTAGACTTCATCATTTTATATGATGCTTTGTGGCTCATGTTTCCAGTGTTTTTCAGCTACTTCACTATTATAATGTTTGCACAATCCCTGGTGCTACAATCTTGCTACATTATTATGCCTTTCAGTATACAGTACTTATGCCATTAGTATGTCACAACCAGCAATAAGGTGTGCAACTGTTTCCAGTTCTGTTTTACAAAACCAACATTGGCTTGTTTCTCCCACATGTTCAATAGGCTTTGTAAACCAACATGTATGTACTCCACTATCGTTGGCCTTCAATATTAACCTTTCAGCATTTGGTTTGAATTCGCCTCTCCTTAACCATTCCTGCATTCGATCCTGACCAACATGAGGTTGTTCCAGGAGTTTTCTATACATGCAGCTATATTTATGTATTTTCCACATTTCTTGCCTTCTGATTTGATCCTTCACCTTATATTCTTTCTTTTGTTTTTTGGCACATTCAGTTGCCGCCTGATTTTTATCTACTTCTGGTTTAATTTCTATTCCAGCTTGATGCCAATATGCTTCTGCTAGACTAAGAAGGGAAGTCATCTTAGATTTATTCTTCTCATGTGTCAGAACATTCACTATGTTTGGGTCTAGTGAGGTCAGTAGCTATGTATGCAGTCCTATGATACCTCCTTCTAAACAGGGAATATATAATCTTGGTATGCACTGATTTTTATAAATCATTTGGTGAGCATGAAGCATCCTTCTTCTTCTGTCTAATCTATCCAACACATTTTGAGGCCAGTCAATCACTCCAAAACTGTAAGTCAGAACAGGAAGATCAAATTGCTTTATAGCTTGAACTTTGTTCCTAGATGTCAATACTGTTTTTAGGATTAATTTACATCATCTAAAATATTCCTCACTGAGTTTTATTCGCATTTGTTCATGCTTTATTGTTGATCCTTCATCAATTCCCAAATATTTATACACTCCCTCTTGCTCAAGTTCTTTTATATCACATTCTTGTTACAAACTGATGTTTTCTTTGTGCTGCAGCTTTCCTGCTTTAAAGGTTGCTTTTGCACATTAATCAAGACCAAATGACATTCCTGTATCATCTGAAAAAGTTTTGACTACTTGCAGTTGTGCTTTCAGTTCCTCATCTGATGAAATATACATCTTGAAATCATCAACAAAGAGAATATGAGACGTCTTTATGCTTTGTTGCTTTCTGGGGGCCAAGTTATAGCCATGACCTAATCTGTTAAGCAGGCGGTTAATGAGTTTAGGGCAAGGCAAAAGAGCAGCGGTGACAGAGAGTCACCCTGGAATATCCCCCTTTGGATTTTTATCCCTGGAATAATAATCTGTCCTTTATCATTGCTTAATCATAAAGTGCTTTGACACTGTTTCATGGTCAATATGATGTAGTTTATCAGTATACAGTGTGTCTTATACATTTTTAAGCACTCTTTTATCCATGAATGTGGGATACTGTCAAATGCTTTTTTGTAGTCTATCCATGCCACACTTAGATTCTTCCCCTTTTTACAGTTTTCCACTATGACTTTATTTAACAACAAATGATCCTTTGCACCATATGACTTTCTTTTATTACCCTTTTGTTCTATTGCCATAACCACGTTTTCTTCTAAATGACTATAAACTCAGCATCAACTCCAGTGTATAATTTACACGCCATTGGAAGGCAAGTTATTGGTCTATAGTTTTTAGGGTAGCTTGCAGATTCATTCTTAAGTAGTAGCATTGTTTTTCCTGTTTTAGCCAGGCTGGTGTCTGTTTGGGGTGTGCATATAAATAGTTCTTACTCATGGCTAAATCTTCATGCAAAGATGTTAATAGTTTTAACAAGATGTTAGGTACTGGATCTGAAACTGGGGTTTTCCAGTTAGAGGCTTTTCTTAACTTTGTTTCAATCTCTCTGGCCATTACTCCATCCCATTTCATATCCTGTACATTTGAATGTCTTATTCTTTCTTTTACTTCTATCCATTTAGCAACTTTGTTATGTTCCACAGGATCTTCATAAATATTTCTCCAAGATGTATCTATTTCTTCTTTTTAGGTGGTTGTTCAATTCCTTTTACCTTGTTTCCCAATTCTCTATGAAACTTTTTGGGTCATCAATAAATTGCTTATTTTTGTACTTTTCCTTTCTATTTATCTGTGTATCTTCTAAGTTTTTAAGCCTGTGCTGATATTTTTAGTTTATTATTTGCGATAGTGCATGATAAATCCTGATCTAAGAATGCACATTGCTTTTATCACATCTATCTTTCTAAGTATTTTTGTTGATCTGTTCCCTCTCATATACCCTTCTAACAGTGACATATTGTCTTAATTGCTTTATAGTTTTGTCTGTTTGATACTTCCATGGTGGCATTCAATTTCTCCTCATCCTTTCCCTTACTACCTTATGTTCTTGTGGTAGAATTTTATCTGTTATTAATTTGGCTGCACAGTAATGTATCCTATTTACTTCTGTTATATCGCCTAAATCTCTATGGAGAGTCTTAATTACTATGTTCATTTGTTTTATCAAACTTCAAACTTTTGGGGTTTTAGTGATCTTCTGCAGTATATTTCTTTCATTGATCTTAATATGTCTATCCATGTCTATTAAAACAAGTAACTCTTCACGTAGATCATTTTCTTCTAAACTGAGGGTTCATTCTGTGCTCGCCTTTTCTTGTGGGCATTCTATAGAAGTTCCAGAGCTTCAACCTATGCCACATTCTCTTCAGTTTCACCCTGTGTCATCCATTGCCCTTACATATGGGAACTCACTGGTCTATCATTCATGGCATTGACTGTGTTAGAGTTGCCACATTTTCCTGTTCTTTCCCTTGCTGTATAGCTCCAACTAAACCTTTATACTGGTTTTCTGTGGGAGGCTACAAAATATCTTCATATGTCAACTGATTAGATGCTTCCTGCTCCACTGGTTTCTCCTTAATTTGGGTGTCCATTGCTCCATGCTGTTGTGTTATCTGAGTTAAATGTTCTGCACTAAATCCTTCACTTTGCAGGTAATCCATAACCTCTTTTTCTATTTCTTTAACTTCTCCGTTACTAATCCTTTTTTCTACTTTTCCTCTTTGTTTTCTTATTTTTTGTATTGTAAAATTTTCCATACCTGGATATCTTTGTCTGTATTTCTCTTCAAATATCTTTGGTGCTGCTTTTTTGCATCAATTACCTTTGCTTTCTCCTTTGCATAAATATTGCACCATATTAAATATCTTTTTCTTTCCCATGTCCATATTTCTACTTCAGATGTCTCCTTCTCCTCTTGTTTCTCCTTACTTTGGGGACTAGTTAATCCATTATGCTGTGATATGACCTGTATTAGACTTTCTACACTGAATCCTTCAATTAAATAGTCCATAACTTCAGCTTCTATTTTTTTTAACTTCTTCTTGACTAATCTTCTGTTCTACGTTCCCTCTTTGTGATCTTATTTTTTTTATTGTGATATTTTCCATAACTGGATGCCTCTGCCAATATTTCTCTTCGAATATCTTTGGAGCTGCCTTTTTTGTGTTAATTAATTTGGCTTTCTCCTTTGCATAAATCATTTACCATATCAGATCTCTCTTTCTTTCCCATGCCCATATTTCATTTCTTATACCCTTCAAATGTCTCTAAATGTTGTTCTTTAAATTTTTGCACTTCCTCAATCACTTCTTTTTCCAAACAGCACAAGGTTTCTTGGTCTAAATAGTATTTCTCATGGAACTGTTGTATTAATGACCACAAATTTTTATTTGAAGCTTCTAACTGTTTTTTCTTGTGGTAGTATTTTTCTTTCTCTAATTTCTTTCTTAATCTTTTCATATATCTTTTGTCTGGAAATTCTGGGCTTCGTGCATAATAGTAACAGTGCATAATTTATTTCTTATCCTCAATAGTCCTCTCTATCATCTGTGTGACTCTTTTTTGGCCTATCAGTTTTTGTGATTTTTGTGAACTCTTACTTCCTTCTACAACAGGGGGGCCATCCTCCCCCCGGGCCTGACCTAGCCCCATTGTAGGAATATTTCCATGTCTTGAGGATTCTACACTGTCATTTTTTCCAGTCCTGGTACCAGTGCACCTACCAATATTGGGCAATTTTTTATTCTGGGACTTGTGCACTCAGCTATATTCTTTATTTTTTAACCTACTTCTGTCCACGATATATGCTATATGAAATACAGTCTAAATATCAGTGTCATATTGATGAGATTTTATGAAAAAAAAACATGGTCCACCTTGTGAAAGTACTCACCAAGACTTGAGGATGAATTCAATTTCAGCAATACCTCTCTCCTTTTGCTGATTTTATCATATCTCCGTTCAGACCTCTGCACTCATGTATCTTCTGTAATGTCTAGCCAGGCTCTTTGGTGCAGGGATAGATGACACCTAACTGCCTCCAGAGGTGGGCAATCAGGCCACATTTCAGGAGCACCGGTAGGGTCTATCAGAGAAAGAATCTCTGGACTGCTGTTTCTGTGGGCCTACTCTGCTGCGCTGGTGACATCTTCTGTTAGAGTTTCCCTCTCTGCCACTGGGCAAACTAGCTCCAAGTGGATCATGGAAAAGACCTGGGATTTGTTTGAAACAAATTTTCCAACCACCTCATTGAATCCTAGAAAACTTTCTTTGAGGAGTTGAAAAATGTAACCCCTGCAGACAGGGTCTTACCATCTTCCTAACACCTGAAGAATATGTCTTTCATTATGGGGCCAAACAGCAAACTTCCATCAAAAGGAACACTGATGCAAGAGGACTTGAAGGGCTCTGTAAAAACACAGGCGCATCTAGGCATGCATCGTAATGGAAATGCCTGAACCAGCCTGAGCTACCTTCAGTAGCACGTGAAATTAGCCTCATAGATGAATTAGCAATGGACTGTAAGGTAGCCAACTGTGATGCACCGGACATCTGTGCCTCAGCAGGTACTGGTCCTGAGAGGGATTAATCAAATCCCTCTGTAGTCTGGTAAAGTGCGCCAAATGGTTCAGCAATCTTACAGCAAAAGTGAAAACATGCTTCCCAAATCTGTACATCACCTTAGACTCCCTGTTAAGAGGAAGGACTGATGAATGTTGCTCCGTGAGTTCTTTCTTTGTGACTGCTGCTACAACCATGGCATCTACTGGTACTCACTTGCTGCAAAACTCTTTCCCATTGGGTGGTGCCAGGATCCTATCTGGTCTCTTGGGAATCAGCTCAACAGAATCATGTTTCTTCCATGTCTGCCGAGAAATCAACTCAATGAGCTTGTCGGTAGGTGGAGTCATCCAGGAAGTAGATGGGCCAGACCCAAATTCCTCCAGGAATACTGAATCCTCTTGGGAAGTGTTATTGGTAGACCAACCACCTCTTTGCTTAAAGATCTCCAAAATGTCTCCAAAGGAGAAGTCATCAGGTGGGTGGTGATCTTGGGGAACCTTCCCCTTCATCAAAATCAGTATCTTCTGTGACCCCTTCATCAAAATCAGTATCTTCTGTTGGAGAATCTAAGTGTCTCCTCTTGCACTATCTCTTCCTAGGGACTTCCTTGGAGGGGTGCTCCGGAGAAGTATCAGAAGAAATAAGGATACCCTGTTGTGTGGCCTGGAGACTTTGGGCTGGCTGTCCCTTTGTGGTAAAGTGATGAGGCTCAGAGCACAAAGGCATCTGGGAACCAGATGGAAGATCTGAGGGGTGGGAACTGTCTGAATTCTGGAAGAGAATACTCTCTCTACTACCTCAAAGGCAGAATGCCCCAGAGATGAGGATGCTAATGGATCAGAGAAGACATGCTTCCAGACCATCAGCTCCCTCTGACCAGAAGGCAGAAGTTGGAGCCAACCTGTCTAATGCCAAATCTCTGAGAGGCAGAGAACACAATGACGGCTTCAGAATTGACTCTAGTACTTTGGAGCCGACAACAGCACTTTGGATCCGAGAGTCATCTGGCTCTGACACCTTCAGAGTTGATATACTCAAAAGACAGAATTGAATCAGAAGAGACTACCATCTTTGGATCCAAAACAGACAGTCACAGAAGGCTCAGATCCAAGGGCTCTAAATCCAAAGGATGGACTAGAGAAGGAGACAAGATGGTTGGAGTAGCACTGGTAATGGTCTCCAGACCCGAAGGGGTAGGTGCCAGAAGAACTCCCATCTGTATCTGTGCTGAGAGAAACTTCATCATCATTCTATCTACATCCACTTCTGCAAAACTCCTGGAAGAGCAGGAAGAAGAAGCTAGGGAGGGAAATCTTGAGTGTCAGAGCTTCTCTAAGAAGGGGGAAGGTAGTTGAGAGGGGACCAGGTCTGCAGATGATGCCTAACAGGTCTAAGGGAACAGTTTCAGCTCCAAAACAAATGGATCCAAGGAGGCAATTCTAGTGTCTGAAGCAATCATATCTAAGGATTTGGGCTTCGGATCTGACCATTTTGAAATCTTCCAGCCGGCTCCTTGCTTGGATCTGAAGAGGTAGTGGAGAATCCAGAAGGTTCAGCAAGTTATTTTCCTTAATTCTTTCTGGGCTGCCTTAGAGGGATGAGCTACATCTAGTGATTCAGAAAAACTAGTTTGGAGAAGGCCTTTTAAAATCATCTTGTTCTTCCTATCTACTAAAGCCCTAGGATTAAACGATTTACAAATGTCACAAGGAACTTCCAAATGGTGGGCCTAGACAATACATGCAAGAACCATGGGCGTCAGACAAGGGAATCTTGTGCCCACACTCCTTGCACTTTTTGAATCCAAAAGGTTTTTCAGCCATAATATCACAGTAAGAAGAATAAAGTAGCAAAGACTATATATATATATATATATATTTTTTATATACAAAAAGGAAAGAAAGGAAAACTACTAATAATGGTAGGAAAGATTACCTGATATGGTAAAAAGGGCAGGTAGGGAGAAAAACTACCAACAATGGTATTAAGATACTACAATCCGATAGGGATAAGGGAGGTAATAACAGATACTAGTTTTACAAGAACAAATATAAAAAAAGATATTACAATTGCACTTTTGAAACGCACTATAATGCGAGAGAGCTGACTGTGACCACATCCATACATGAAGGCAGCAAACGAGATCTGACATATGGAGGAGGGCTATAGTATTATGGGTAAGGGAGAAGTTAGAGAGTTTGGAGTAGGCCACAAGCTGTAAAAAGTGTTTGAGTCAGATCTGAATGCACATGTTGAGGAATAAATGAAAACTGACAACGTCAGATGTATTGTTGTTTTTGCCACTGTATTTCACCGTTGAGCTGAATCAAGATACAACCACATACAAATAAGCTCTCCACATTGCTGTGTTACATTTTATGTTGAATTATACAAGTGCTGCTGTTATATTTCTGTTTAGTTTACAGAGTATTTGCATTTTATCTAATTTAAAGTGCTGCTGCTTTTGCCACTGAAATCAGCTGTTGAATGTTTTATCTTCCGTCTGCTACCAAGTGTCTGCTGTTTGGATTAATAACTATTTAACTTGAGTAATTACTGCATTGTTGGCTTCTTTTTGTTGGTTTGAAAGTTAAGAAGCTAGTGTAGATTATTGTGTGTATTGTACTTAGTCACTGTAGATAGATTGGACGTGCATATAAGTTACTGAGCATATGCAAATCAGTGCCATTTGGTATAGTCAACCAAGTGAATGCAGGCGTGAATAGAGATGCACATACAAGTATGTTTGAAGTAATGGGTCTGTCAGTTAGCTTAAATACATGTTCCAGTTACAGCTCCTGATGTGTTTATGTACAATAAACAACTTGAACCCATCATAGTGCCTCAGTGTCTCATTTGAATACAAGAGGCGAGCAACAGCTAGGTCTGTCCTCTCATGACAGTAGAGCATCCTGGTCTTCTACTGTGCTGAAAATCACCAGAGAAAACTTACACTGTGCATGTGATTGGTCAGTATGCTATTTTTGCTTTTTTACTTTTTTTCTTGGCCTGTATAAAGTTGGCACATTTGTGCAACACTGCTCATCACACAGCTACAAAGGGTAGTGTCCAGTATATATGCAACTGCTTAAAATCTCAATTCCCTTATAAAATTACCCCTAAGAGTTCCTGTTGCTTAATGAGGACCAGGTTTGTGTGAAAAGGAGCATTTCTCCACAAGTTAGAAGCTTGTATTTCTTACCCAACTAGAATGCATGCAAATCTGCTATATACTACTTTAGTTCTCCCACACAGTGTTTACAAACAGATGAGCACAGAACCAAGAGTTTTTTTATGACTGATCACAGCCTTACTTAAATACCCCCTTGTTACCACTCCCACTGTAGTCTACAATACAGAAACCTGAAACAATGGATCTGTAGTTTCCTCCTTTCTTTGTAGTCAGCTTGACAGAAATGTAAGTCCTGAGACAATGTAGAAAGTTTGTCTTTCTTTATGCCAACCACCTCATTTTCAAACAATCTGATACAGTATGTGAAAGAGATGTACATATACAATGTAGAGGTAATGCGCTCACATAAAACCACTACAGTAACCAAGCAGGTTGTTAGATACAGATAACACCACACAGTGCTTGTCACAGACAATACAGAGATTTGGGATGCATGGCTAGGCTTAGAAAGGGCCTTGTGGTCATTAGCCTAGTAAACACCTATGAACCTATGAACAAGACAAGCATATAGACCTACATATGTGGAGGCTTTGATATTTTGATACTTTAAATAGAAGCTACCCAAAACTCAAGTCTCCACCCCGATGTAGAAATTGCAATAAGTATCCTCAGCAACCTCAAAAACACACTACTGCAGCAAGACCCACCATAGCACATTCAGCCTCAACTTACAGTGTCTCAACTCCTAAGCCCATACTGCAGACAACCTCACAATCCAATATCTTGGTCATAAGAAACTCCATTGTGAGGCACACTGATATCCCACTCACTCAGATGAGCTAGAAGAGAGTTACGGTGAGTTATACAGTATATCAAGGGCCAGTATTTGCCAGATCACACATATACTCAAGTTATTGACCCACAAGTACCAGTATTACTTAATCATATTCCACACAGGAGTAAATGACCTGAAATGTACCTCCCTGGACTGTATAAAGAGAGATGTGATGGAGCTCTCAGGCTAGATGCCCCAGGCCGGTATGAGCCTGGCACTGAGTGGCATTCTTCCTTCTCCAAGAATGATACCACAATAAGAACAGTTGGTAATTGATTTTAATAATTGGCTTAGTTTTTCGGGTCATTCAAAGGGAGTGTGATGAAAGCAGATACTACCAGCCCAGCTATCTGAAATTTTGTAAATAATTATATGTCATTTGTCAATATCAACATGATTCATATAAGATGCTTGTGTTATAAATGTGTTAGAACTGCACGTCATGTATATGTCAAACTAGATTTGTACAGATGTGTGTTGAAAAAGGTTTTTGCAAAGTGCTTGAAATGTATCTACAGTGTGCCCTACTGGAATAGAACTGAAATGTAAATGCACTATTGTAGTTGTTTAAATGTATATATTTTAACAGTGGAAACTGGAACACAGGAGGTTAACTTCAGTCCAAGAAAACTTCAGAGAAATAGCTGAAATTAAATTACTTTAAGGCAGCTAGAGACAGGATGTCTGTACTAGGGAGTTTTCTGTATTGTCTTTAAGAGGAACTAATTACTAGTTTTAAAATGTGAAGGAATGTGATTGTTTTATGACTTCCAGCATCTGCCAAAGATCTGAGGTCTATGTATTTTCCCAGGTAGATGCTAAATACTACTAGCTTCCAGCAGTGGGGGTTTCACCTGGGAAAGAGTCAGATGACAAGGAATAATGTCATTCTGCAAGCTATCCCAGCAGTAATATTTGAGGTATTAATTTAAGAAGTCTCTTAGAGAGACACAGCATTCTGTATTCTGTCTTGGACCTGACAACAACAACAACAACAACTAGAAGATCCATTCACCACATCTGCCTTGCTCAGTAAGTAAGTTTCTAGAGTATAGTAACTCTCTTAGATACAGTCAGGAATATAGTAAAGCATAGTTTAGATGTTTTTCTTTATTTATTTGAGACTGTCCTGCAATGTTGTTTTAAATATTTCCTGTGATTTTGAATGTTTTGATGTTACTGTGAATATATATTCAGTATTGTCTTGTACTTTTATTATTTATTGTTAAATATATTTAAACCTTTAACTGCTTCTGATCTTTGTAGAGATATTTAAATTTTGAGAGTACTTGCATATTTATTTGGTGACACTGTGTAGGCCATTCCTAATAGCCTTGTTGTTGATCAAACTACCATTTGTATTAATAGTAACATTGCACAGTAAGATTGGACACCCTTTGTTAAGGGCCTTAAAGTAGCTGATAAGGAGTTGGCTGGTGGCAGTGTTAATTACTTTATAGTCTGGGGAAAAGACAGCATAGCTAGTAAACTTGTGCCAGCCTTTCCCAGGTGTGTGTGTGTGTGTGTGTGTGTGTGTGTGTGTGTGTGTGTGTGTGTGTGTGTGTGTGTGTGTGTGTGTGTGTGTGTGTGTGTGTTAGTGTGTGTGTAAATCAAACCTCAAAGAGTGTGTGTGTCAGCTACTTGGGCAGGGACATGAAGCACTGGTTAGACAGAGAGGGTGCTGGAGGTGCTGGCTTGCCCACTCAGCTGAGATCTCAACTCTATAGCTGTGCCAGTGAGGAGTCTTACTGGGGATATGAAGAAAGAGGAAAAAAACAGCCGCAGACAAACTGTGGTCTCTGTGTGCTCGTAAGGGAAATTGCACTTGATGCAGACAGCTGTATCTGGAAATACTGTGTGTGTGTACCTTGTCATCTTCTCAGTGTACCTCCCCCACTGGTGCCGGTGGTGAGGACTGAGGCTCCTTGATTACTGGTCCAGTAGTGGGGCATCACAAGGGTTACAATATTTGTTAGCCTGGGAGTATATGGTTGACAGGCCACACTGCTTCACTGGGATGGTCTGCACCTCTCCTCTCCTCTCCTCTCTTAGGCTTTCAAATATTGGCTAAACTTTTGCCCACCCCCATAGTGTCATTTTTTAGGCATTGCCAACCTGACAAAACCATCTGACATCATAATCTGATGGTGATACTGCTAAATGCCACGAGTCTAAATAAAAAACTCCACTCCTTGCAATTTCTCTTTACCCTGGAGAATATAGATATCTGTGTAGTTACTGAGACATGATTTAAAGGCACAGAGAACACTCTGGCAATGCAGAGCTATAATGCCTTCCACATATTTAGGCCAGCTACTCAAAGAAAGGGGCAAAAGGTGAAGGCATCTCAATTTACATTAAAAGCAAACACACTTCAAGGCTGTTCAAACAATATGACGCACATGATATTCTCCATATACAATTCTCTATAAACAAACTCCCATGCCATATTTTTGCAAGCTCTAGGATACTCTCTATGACCCAGGAAATCAACAACACTTACTCAAATGAACTGGAGTCACTTTCAATTCAATCCAACACCATACTCATGGATGACTTCAACTACACCACTATAAAATGGGAATTATATGTGACTCCAAACTTGCAGGGCCAAAGATTCCAGGACAACATGAACGCCCTGAACAAGTTAGTCCATTTACCCACCAGTGACACCAACATACTTGACCTAGTCCTCACCAATATGGGAGAATGTTACACCCCCTGATTACAACATCCTCACTGATTAGGATGGATCATAAATATGTCTCCCTAGAAATAAAAATACCTGAGGCACCAGCTAACCCTGGAACTTTTAGGAATTCTTCCAATTCAGACTTTTAATTGACACTCTGGCAAAATTTCATAGGTTCATAGGTTCATAGGTTCATACTAGGCTATCTGCCCTAGGGCATTTATAAGCCTAGCCAGAGTGTGTTTGGCTTTCGCCACCCATTTTAAATTAATTTTGCTATGCCCTTTTTTGAGGTTAGTATACTGTGCCTCTGTCTAACAGTGACATAGAAGTGATACCCGGGGTAAACCTACGATCCCCCATCCACTCATCAAGATTCCGCTTGAAGAAAGTCAATGAGGGACTCTGCCTAACCTGGACTGGGATTTTATTCCAGAGTGAAGGGAGCCTCTGGGTTATGAATCTGTCCCTCCAGCATGTCCTATTTATTTCAGTGCTGAGGTTCAAGTCTCTCGAGCGCATAGCTCGATGGGATTTTAATTTTCTGAGGTGCAGCATGTCCATTAATTCCGGGTTGGACATGGCTTTATACATCAAGCACAGATCGCCTCTGAGCAGGTGGTATGCCACTGAGTAGAGCTGGAGTTTCTTTAACCGGGCAACATATGGCATCTGTTTGAGCCCTTTGATCCTCTTGGTGAGGTACTTTTGGGGTCTTTCCAGTTGCTGCAGGTGTCTGGTAAGGTACATCCCAAAAGGGGCATTGTACTCAATTATAGGCCTGATGATGGATGAGTAAAGAGGCACGATGACCTCCCCTGATCTAGATGTGAATCCCTTCATGATTATGTGGGCTATATAAAATGTTTTTCTAATCACTTTGGCCACGTGGTTGTCAAATGAGAGATTGCTATCAACTTGGGTCCCCAGGTCCCTAATTACTTCTTCCGTACTTAATGGATTACCACCTATGTGGTAATTTGTGGGCACTTTGTTTTTGCCAAAGGGGATGACTATCCACTTTTTGGCATTTAGCTTGAGGCCATGGCTCTGGCACCAGTTGTCTGTTTCTATGAGGCCCTTTTGGAGGATGCCTGTGTCAGCTGGAGAGTCGATTATAGCGCCCAGTTTGCAGTCATCTGCGAACTTGGTCAGCCACTGTCCTTCCATGTTGGCCTGTACCTCCGAGAAATATATACCGAACAGGAGAGGTCCCAGGACTGAGCCTTGTGGGACGCCACTTGTAACTGGTTTGGAGTCTAATGTGGCTCCAGCAATTCTAACCATGTGGGTTCTGTCCTTGAGCCAGTTTGCAACCCATCTAGTGACATAGGGGTTTATATTTAAGCTGGTGAGCTTATCTATAATGCCCGAGTGGGGTATTGTATCGAAGGCTTTTGCGAGGTCCAGGTAGGCTGTGTGGACCACCTTCCCCTCGTCAATGGCCTTGGTGACTGTTTCAAAGAAATCGACCAGGTTTAAGAGGCAGAATCTGCCTTTAACAAAGCCGAACTGGGTAGGATCCAGTGTCTGTAGGTCCCCAATATCTTTTTTTTATGAGGTCCATGATGATCCTTTCCATAGCTTTGCAGACCAAGCTAGTCAGGCTTATGGGATGATAGTTTCCAGGATCCATTGAGGCACCACCTTTGTGGAGAGGGACCACTGTTGCTGTACGCCACTCTTTGGGTACATATCCTGTGGTAAAGCTGAGATTGAACAGTAGTTTTATGTTTGGATTTAGCTCTTCCTGGAGTTCATGTAGGACACAGCCCGGGACACCATCTGGTACCATTGATGCTGTTTTTTTTGCTTTGGAGAGGGCGGCTCTTATCTGAGCATCTGAGATGTCAGGGGGGCAGCACTCTGCTGGGATAGATATTTGCCCTTTTGGTGGGGAGGGGGGGGAGAAGTTTGTGCTGAACCTGTCAGCTAGGATGTTGGCAATGTCTGTGGGTTTGGTGTATTTTTTGTCATTTTGGACTAATTCTGAGCATATCTGGGAATTCCCACCCAGGTTCCTAACATAACTAAAGAAAGCCTTGTGATTATCCTTAGTGTCCTGTGCAATTTTTCTCTCGAAGCTGGCCTTAGACGATTTTATGAGTGCCCGTAGTTTTTTGCTAACACTGATCAGAGATGCCTTCCCTTATTGGGATTTTGCTCTATCATGTAGTAGCTTCCTCCTTCTATTGTATAGTTTGTTTATGGCTGGGATCCACCAGACAGGACGTCTGCCTTTGGAGGATTGGATCTTGGTTTTATTTGGGACTGCATGATCCATGCATTCCTGAAGGTGTTCAAAGAATGTGTTTATAAAGGATTCTGCGGTCTGGGCCGTATTTTCCACAGGCCCGGGGGCTTTGAAGGATTCAACCTCAGTTTTGAGGAGTGTGAAATTTGCTTTAGAGAAGTTTTTCACTGTGGTTTTCTGGGCAGGGGGTGGGGTCGGGATGTGAATATCCAGTGAGATTAGTTTATGGTCTGATCTTACCAGTGAGGGATACACTTCTGGTCTGGAGCATAGAGTCCCCATGTTGGTGATGATCAGGCCCAGTATGTTTTCCCGTCTTGTGGGAGTGGTAACAAGTTGTTCCATAGCATTTGAGTTTATAAATTCTAGGAACCTTTGAGCTAGGGTGTTGGAGCTAGAGTAATGCTCACAGTCTATATTTGGGCAGTTAAAGTCGCCCAATATAATGGTGTTTGGAGAGATCTTCATATTTTCCAGTGTTCTCAGGAAGGCCGAGTGGGGTTCCTGGGTTTGGGAGGGTGGTCTGTAGCAGGCTATAAACTGGAAGGCAGTTTTACCCACTGTTAGTTGCACATGGATAGTCTCTGATGCTTTGTGCTGTGTCACCAACCTGGAGGTGTGGGTATCTTTGACGAATATTGATACTCCCCCTCCTTTTCTGGTTCGGTACAAGTTTTGGGCCAAAAAGCATGGTATGAGGTATAACCTGGTAGTGCTGGGGTGCTCTCGGGAGCCTTGAACCAGGTTTCTGTTACTGCACAGATATCGATGTTCTCCATGCTAAGGAGAGTTTTGAGTGCATGCATCTTGAGGTTTAGACTTCTGGCGTTGAGTAGCATTACTCTTAGTTTCTTATCCCTTGTGATACCTATGGAGGTGGGTTTGTCTTTTGAGCCTTGCCTAAAAAAGGCACTATGGGGGTAGCAAGAGCCTTTGCCAATATCCGAAAGACCAGGGGTGACAGGTGCAAGCTGTCCCTAGCGAAGCATCGTGGCCTGTCGAGCATGTCATCCCAGGCTGACAGGCATTGGATCCCCTTTGAATGACACCAATACTTAAGCCAATTGTTGAAATTGATCATCTTGTCTTCATATTGTGGCATCATTCTTGGTGAGGGTAAGATGCTACTCAAGGTCAGGGTCATACCGGCCTGGCCCACATTCTCAGAGAGCTCCGCTATGTCTCTTTTCATGTAGTCAAGCCCCCTAAATCTAGGGAACACCACTGCCTATGCCACAATATTCACAAAGCCCTTCACTATCATGTATACAGCTGCACAGAGTCATCTGTACCTACTCAAAATAAGCACAGGACAAACTAAAAAAACAAGCCACCCTGGTGGAATCTCAACATAAAAAGAAGAAAGTCATGTCAGAAAATAAAAAGTGCAATGTCCAGGAAGGTAAGAACTCCATCATCAAACTAAATAAGCAACTCAGGAGACTAATTAATTGACCAAAACCACATTTGAGGTAAAAGTAACAATTTAAGGACAATCACAAGGCATTCTTCAGTTATGTCCACAACCTCAAAGGCAATACACAGTCATGGGCCAAACTAATGGTAAATGTAACCACTTATACTAATCAAGAGGATATAGCAAATCTACTGGATAATAAAGTCAGCTCTAATTTTACCTCAGTTTCACCCCCAGACACCTTTCAAGAAATATCCCCAAATATAACTCTCCCAACTCTCACTAGGGAACAGGTCCTTGTTGCACTCTCCAAGGCCAAAAATACTGCAATGATGGGACCTGATGATATTCCAGAATGCATATTTAATAGCATGAAATGTGACCTATTAGGCCTACAAGAATCTCTATACAATTGCAGCCTCCAAACAGACTTCATGTGGAATGAATGAAGGACTGCAACTGTTATCCTTTTGCACAAGGGTTGGCCATACGTGGACCTAGGAAACTATCAGCCCATAACCCTGACTAGTCTCATAAGTAAAGTCATGGAAAGAATAACTATGGATATGATAAAAGATGGCATAGGAAGTCTTCAGACATTGGGCCCTACTCAGTTTGGTTTCATCAGACAGATCATGCATTCTCAACCTGGTTGACTTCAAGTAGGAACCCAAAGAAATGGGCGAGGGTAAAATGGTTCATACATTCAAAACAATGCTCCTCTCAGTCATTGTAGATAAGCTCACAAAGTTGGGTATAAACCACTTTAGCACCCATTGGGTAGCCAGCTGGTTCACAGGTAGGAACCAAAAAGTCAGGATAGGGGAATCTACCTCCACAAAAAAGCTGATCACTTGCAGAGTCCCTCAGGGTTCTCTGATGGGGTCACTTCTTTTTGGCATCAACTTCTCTGAACTCAGGGCTAATGTCAAAGGCCTCTGGCTGACCAAGTTCTCAGATAATTGCAAAGTAGGTACAGTCATAGAATCTCCAAAGACACAAGTACCCTCCAAGGAGGCCTGACACAGACTAATAACTGGTGCCAGAGTCAGTCTGCCAAAAAGTACCTAATAGTATCTTTCATAAAGACAGCCATTCCCGCAAATTACAACATTAGTAATACAACCCTTAGAGCAGACCTAGTGGTCAGAGATTTGGGAACACATGTAGACAGTGATTTGGCCTTTGATCATCATGTGTCTACTGTAGTAAATTAATCATTCTTTTGTTGTACAACTTATAAACAAGGATATGGCATCTAGATCCAAAGATGTCATTGTTCCGTGTTTCTCAACCCCCATAAGACCAATCATTAAGTACAATGCCCCCTTCAGTATGTTCCTCACCAGGCATATATAAAATCTGATGCATCCACTGAGATTCCTCATAAAAATATATAGTTCAGACAGCATGTTCTGTGCAGACCAGCTCAATGCCTTTTCCTTATATTTAGTTTCTTGCAGACTGCTGAGAGGTGATCTGTGCCTGCCTACAAAGCATCCTCTGTTCAGCCTAAATGGACCTGTTGTACATATGAAAAAAAAAACAGCATCAGAAACAAACAATCTAGGGGGTCTAAACCTCATCTGCAACATAAATAAGGAATTCTGAAGGGACAGGTATGTATCTCAGAGACTGCCTCTTCTCTGGAACAGGTTTCCCATCCACGTGAAGCAGAGTTTATTTGCTGTATTTATTCAACAGCAACTTGGATCATTGGATGGGGAACCATATGTTTACCCCTAATCTGGCCCCCATGTCTCTTCTTTAAAAAAGAAGTTTATGAATACTCAACTACTCATGCCCACGTTATATGTACCCCATAAAAATGTATGGAAGCAAAATCTGTAGAATACTTTTGGAAAGCATGGCTAGGCTTAATAATGCATTTTAAGATTGTTAGCCTAGTAATCACATATGAACTTATGAACCAATTACTTGAATTTTGTTATGTACCCCGATATCGACTTTTATTCATTCAAGATTATTGTAGAAGTACCTTCTGGCAAAAATCAAGATTTCCAGTTTATTTATTCTGTGGCAAATATTGTATGTTGTTGGAAATAAGTAAACAGAAAAAAGAAACAAGAAAGATCTTGTAGAAAATATGTCAATTTTAAAAATACACAAGGACTTGGAAACAACACATAAATGCAGACTCAAGTGGCTTTTTAAAATCATCATAAGTTGTAGGCACTGGGTAACCTCATAGTTGCAAGAAGCACTTTGCTTACTGGAAGAATCAATCCACAGCAGAGTTACTTTATGTGGCATTATTTACTAAACTTTTTGCCTAATAATAAAAGTTCATAGAATTACTTCTACAATTTTTTAAGTGAGAGATAGCAATGGATATGATTGGCTAAAGAACCATAAAGACAAAAACTGACCCATCAATTCAAATCTGTCTCCAGATAAATGTACTAAAATAAATTTAAATTTTAAGTGCATAGGCAACATCCAGTAATTTAAGGTGAGCATTAAATATTAAGTGGGATCTACCTTTAAAATAAGGTTGATTGATTTGGAAGGCCTCTGTTTTTAACACTCCCACTAGTGGTGACTTATTTAGATTTGCCTGCTAGGAACAACTTAATTATTATTCAGCTAGGAGCCCCTAACTCCAAAAGGCTTAACAGGTGTCTTCGGAAATATATAACCGGGCTTGTTTAATATACATATATATGTACAACTGAATGATATATGGGCATTTTCTGGTGAGGTTTACCTCTCCTGCAAAACTAATGACATCCAGATATATAAGTCAGCGTATATCACTGTTCAAAGTAATGTGAGAGTTCAAATGCATAATGGCAGTTGCCCATCTTCATTCTGAAGTATGCTATGTGGAGAAATCTTTATTGTAAATAATAACCCTTCACTCCAAAAAACAATGGGTAATTACAGCCCTTAATGTTTGAGGATTTTAATGGGAAAGCATACTGAATGTTGAAAGGTCACTAACAAAATATTTCCAGGCAATCATTAAAGGGCCTAGTGTCAAACATATGTCTTGTGCTAAAATGGTCTTGCTCCAATCATGCTGTATTTTGCAATTCAGAGATATGCTAACTGCAATGAGGAAAAAACTCATTAACAACTAATTTCCATGTCTCAGAATCACAGTTATTACCCTGGACATGCTGATTCATAATGATCTGCACATCACAGTAGTTAACTGCAGAGATCTCTCCATGTAGACATAGGCATCCCCCTCTCAGTCACTCTCCTACACTGACACACAAGTACCCATTCAAACTCACATAAACACACCACAGTTCCTGTACCTGTTCCTGAGTTGTTGCCCTTCCCCTATATCTTCTTCCAAGCACATAGGTCATTACAGAAGGATGCAGTTCTATGTTGTAAGTCATATAACTGTGTCTAGTGGATCCCCAACCCCCAATGCCCATTCTAGTTTAAGTGTCTCTAAGTCATAATGGTTTAAAGTACTCCCTGGTGTCTGGTGGTTCCCCCATCCTCCAATCCTCATACTAGTTGTAAGTGCCATTACGGCATAAGAGTTTATAGAGTACTCACTAGTGTCTAGTGCTTCCCCCATCCCTGATCCTTGTACTAATTGCTGTTAAGGCATACTAGTTTAAGTGAGTTTAAGGCACAAGTATAGTCTTCCTTGTGGCTAGTTGTCCCTCCTCCAATCACCTTATTGGTTTAGATGTCTTAACAGCATACGTGCGGTATCCTTTTTGGCTAGTGGTTCTCTCCACCTTTGATCTCCATACTACTTTAAATGCCAATAGATGAATACAGCCAAATCCATGCCATAGTAGGGCTGGCTGTGCTGCTTTAGATATTTGAGCAATTTCATGAAACACTTGACTAGTAGGTGCCTTCCTGGAAGCAGTTCTAAGACAGAGAGAGAGAGAGAGAGAGAGAGACAGAGAAAGAGGGGCAACACATGGCTAATTAGGATATGTCTCTCTCCCAAGCTACCTTATTAGCATACAGCACAGCCAAGGACCCAACCCTATATAGCACTACATGTCTTCATGCTAAAGCACAATCCTGCACTGTGTTAGGGATGTTTCTGAATTCAAAAAGGTTGCAGCAATGTGTACATGAGGTACCTATGTCATGGCAATCATTATGAGTTCCCTCATTGTTTACAAATAATGCCTCAAGACGCATCTGTTGTAAACTGTAAATGCAACAAGAAAACCTAAAACAACGGTCATTCAAGGAATGCCCAGGTTTATAGCACTACTTGTTTCAAAACTCTAAAATGTAATATTGATTTTCTGCCTTACTTTCTATCTAAAAATGTTATGTTTCTGCTATGCTGTACTGCAACCAAAATATTTCCAAACAAACATGCATATCTTGGTAAAATAAACCTACTATATCAGTAGCGGTTCATCTACTTATCAGCTTTCTTATGACCCGCAAGCCACCTTTATGCATTTTGTTTTTGATATACTTGCAGAAGTATGGAAATGCTGATTTGTAGGTTTACAGGTTCATAGACTAGTACTAGGCTAACTGCCCTTGTGGGCCATTTTAAGTCTAACCAATTACCCCATGTGAGAATCAAATCCTGTACATTGTGTTTGTAAGTAAACACCTTATCCATTATGCCAACTTCCTACTCCTGTTAAGTATACTTTTTTAATATTTGTAAACAACATTATGTCATACACCATAGCAGTGGAATCAAGCGCATCTCCATAAACTTTGTTCATCTTTTTGGTTGTTAGAAGTCAACGTGAAGTAACATGCACCTCACATTATTTTCATGGTATTTGTAAAGGCATAAAACTACTGTAATTATTCATAATGACTGCTGTAAATAATGAGCTTAACCAGATAAACTGGTGATTTAAAAAAGCCATAAACATAATGATTAACTCATTCCCTCCTGAAGAGCTCTGAAATGTTGCAATGAGCCTGTTTGACAAAATCAACGTATGCACTCGCAGTTTATTCAAATGCTCATTAACTCTAGAACCATAAGCATTTTTAAATGTGTAATGTGCAAACTATTCAGCACAAACTAATATTTATAGCTGTAGCATTTGTTATATTCTATCTCTTGAGAAAGGGATTTTATAACTCACAATAAACACAATAAATACTATTTTGAATTATTTGTAAACACCTTGGATAATACCTCAGTAACCACTCAAGCTAGACATAAAGTATCAAATATATTTTGTTCATCCACCTGTGAGCTTTCATGTAATGTTACGCAATTATACCCACAATATTTACTTGCTAATATATTTACAGAAGTATGAAAATTATGACAATATGAATAACTATATGAACAACACATCTATATTTTGTCTTGCCTATCATATTACTTTTAAGATTACATTTGTCAATAGGTGATACGTAACATGGTTTTACAATTATTAATGTAAATATAAATAGGTAATATTAGAAGCCTATGGGCATTACTAGGATGAGCCAGTAGAAATGCTTGGATGCATCACTTGTATTTATTAAATGCAATGTGTGGCAGAATTGTGAATCACAAGTGAAATACCCTCAAAGTAAGTGCTGATAGAATGAAAACATACTCAAGGACTGACAGAATATATCTAAAGGCAACATCAGGGATCCAATGGTTTATAATGTGTTTCTTTTTCACTTCATTATGTAATGGGGCCACATAGATGAGTATAATGCATATATTCATTTCAGTCAACACAACATAGTGTATGAACTTTTAATTGATCTAATGTATTATAACTTAACATAAAACTTCCTCTTCTATTTTCTCAAGTATCTGAGTATAGAGCAGTTAGTTTACCAGCTTAGAATAATTACCTCAAGAGTATTGTTTTAAATCAATCAATCCTGGACCTCTCCTCCCAACCCAACATCGCTAAACCATGACTGTACCACCCCTCACAGATCACAAAAAAGAGGATCCACGGCCATGTACATGCACTCTCCTACTGCCTCTGTAGCCATCTTGGTATCTTGAGACAATGTAGCAAAATGTCTCATGTTTATTGACAACCACCTTATTCTTAAGCAGACTGACACAGTATGTGAGGGATGTAACACTCTTGCATACAGACACTGTTGTCTCCAAATAGGTTGCCAGTAACACACATACACACACACACACACACACACACACACACACACACACACACACACACACACACACACACACACACACACACACACACACACTACACCTACTATGGATCAGACACATAAACTCACATATGCTAAGGCTCTTAAATGCAATCTACCCAAACCTCAAAGATCTCCTACACACTTCCCTCAGCAACCTCCCAAACACTCTACAAAGATAGCACTCTCGAGGACACATACAACCACATCCCACAATGTCTCACCCTGTAAGCCCTTAAGGCAAACTGATGCACAACTCATTATATTGGTCATTGTAAATACTATTGTGAGACACACTAATGCTCCCCTCACCAGGCTAAGCAAGGAGACAGTTACAGTCAATTGCCTATCAGAGGCAAAGAACCACCGGATCACACATGCACTCAGGGCAATAAGCCACAAGTATCAGAATGACTCTATCATAGTCCATGTGGATGTTAATGACCTGTGATGTACCTCCCTGGACTATACAAAAAGAGATATGATGGAGCTTTCAGATTATGTATCCCAGTCAGATATGAGCCTAGCACTGTGCAATATTCTACCTTCTCTATTGATGATACCACAATATAAACAGACGATGATTTACTTTAACAATTGGCTTAGTTACTGTGTCATCCTATGGGGGTCTGATATTTGTCAGCTTGGGTGGACATGATTGACAGACCATGTTGCTTTGCCAGGGATGGTCTGCACCTGTCCACCATAAGCTTTTTGATATTGGCCAAAACATTATCTACCCCACAGTGCTTTTTTTAGTCAATGTCACTTTGATAAACCATCAAACATAGCAAAGTTTACACAAGATAAACTAAACCTGTTACTGCTCAATTCCAGAAATCGACAAGAAGCTCCACTCATGGAAGCACTCCTCACCCTAGAGAGTGTTGACATCTGTGCAGTTACAGAGACATGGTTTAAAGCCATGGAAGATCATGGAAGGCACCCTAGCAGTACAAGGCTATAATGCTTTCCAAACATTTAGACCAACTACCACACAAGAAGGGACAAGAGGTGTATCAAACAATATGACATGCTTGAGCTGCTCCATGTCCCTCTAACCTTTGGTAAGATTGAGTAACATATCCTTGATAGCTATAGGTCACCTTCTATGACCCAGGATAACCATACCTCATACTTGAATGTACTGTAGTCACTCACAATTCAGCCCAACACCATATTTATGGGTAATTTCAACTATCTCACCATAAACTGGGATCATACCTTTCAACTGTCCAGATTTTCACAGAATGTCCAGATTTTTGCCTCATATATTTGGTCTGTTCCTCATAAAATTGTGGTTTTCTACCAAATCACTGAGGACTGAAGTCAGACAATAATGGCAGATATTTGAGTTTCAGACTTCATATCCCTCAGAAATGTCATAAAAAAAGAAAAGTCATGCTAATGCAAAAGCTGTTACTCTATCAACTTTTTTACATTTGTAAGAGAAATATTTAAAATGTGTCCCTATTTTTGGGGGGGTTGTCCCCCCATTATTTGTGGCTTTGTCCAGATTTCTTGCTCTAAGAGGTTGAGAGCTATGACTGGGATACATAGCAGGCTCAAAAATTCCTGAATGTTGCCAATGCAACTCGCCTGGAACAGCTACTCTGCACACCTACTAGCGGTACAAATATCCTGGATGTGGTACTCACAAATATGAGGGAATGTTGCACCCCCCCCCTTGTGTAATGTCCTCACTGGTCAAATCAGACCACAAAGCAGTAGCCCTTGAAATAAATATGAAGGCTGAACCATCAGCAAATCCCAGAACCTTTAAGAACTTTTCCAAGGTTACCTACCTCCTATTAAGTGAAGGCATAGCTATATTCCAAGCCCCCCCCCCCCCAAACTCAGAGAACACTGTGGCCTATGTGGAATTGTTTACAGAATCCCTATAAAAGCATGTAAATAAACTGCATAGAAACAGCAGAACCAAAATAAAATAAACTTAGAGCAAACTCAAAAACAAGCCCCCTTGATGGACCCCAAGTTTAAATAGGTTGTATGGCAGCAGAAATAGAATCCTGTGCAAAAATAGGAAAGGCTGTGACTAAAATACAAAACCCTCCCTCATCAATCTCAGCAAGCAACTCAGGAGACTAAGCAAGTCCACAAAGCCAACTTCAAGGCAAAAAGAGGTTCACAGGCGAATGATAACTATAAGGTATTTTTCAGTTATGCATGCAACTTTAAAGGGAACATCCAACACTGTGCTGAACTAATAGTAAATGGAACTTCCTATACCCAACTGGGGGATACAGAAAATTTGCTGGTGGATAAATTTCTCTCAGTTCCCCTGTTCCTGGGAAATACCCCCTGCCATTTCTTCACAAACTATCACTAAAGAACAGGTCCTCACTACAATCTCCAGAGCTAAAAACATTATATCAATGGATCCTGATAATATCCCAGGATGCCTCCTTAATAGTTTGAAATATAACCTGCCATGCCCACTAGAATCTCTATTCAACAAAGCATTAATGATTTTGTTTAATTTTTAATGCAAATTTTTGTTATGGACTTTGTAAATTGTTTTATTTTTGTGTATTTTGTATTGTAAATCTGTTATCATAAGATTTAATTGTAGAAACAGCAAAAATAACACTGAGGTAAGGCTGCAGGCTTTAAAACGTTTATTGTCCAAAAAAAAAACCACAGAACACAAGTGTTTTCACTAAATAGGCTTCTTCAGGTGTACTGAAATTGCTAACATCTCTATTTAACTTAGTAGAGACAGCATGCACCCCAGTTCATCTTTAAGAATGTAGCACAAAATCAAATTTTTAGAGTATCCAGATTAAATGCCAATGCTATTGATTTCGATGTACAGCTTAGTAAGACACAAGATGAGTTAAAAGAAAGAGGCTATGAACCTAACCTCATTAATCAAGGGCTACAGAATGTAATGAAATTGAGGCAAAGTAAAGCCAAGCCTTATTTTTTAAATCTATGGCTGATAATAAGAGTATGAGATATGTAACCAATCCACAACCTTTGAGATTATGTTTCAGTTATTCTAGAGATATAAAGTGTTATACTGACATCATTAACAGAAACTGGAACATTTTAACCTCCGATGTACAAATTAGCAAACATATAGGAGCACGACCACAGTTTACTTTTAAGACTGAAAAGTCTCTACATAGACAGTTGTGTTATCCAAAGGAATATGTTACATTAAGTACCACCAGAGGTAGTAGACCCTGTGGTAAATGTAATTTTTGTAGTTCTATAGATACATGTTTATCCTTCCAGCACCCCGACACCAATGAGATTTATAATTTTAGTGTTAATGCCAGATGTGATTCCCAACACATAGTTTATCTTGTGGTGTAGATGGATGAGAATGCTCAGCCCTGTGGTGTAGAGGAATGAGCATGGCCAGCCCTGTTGTGTACAGGGATGACCATGGCCTGTCCTGTAGTGTAGAGGGGATGAGCATGACCTGACTCTGCAGTAGACTTATGTATTTATTTAGAATTACAAAATCCAACATTTACATCATTTCCTTTTATACCATCATTATTTCAACATCATTTCCTGCTAGTATTAATCTTTAAAAGGACATATCACTTTAAAATTCACTCAGACAAACAGTACTATCACATCTTTAACTCTGGGATGGAGAGAGAAGTGGGTAAGGGACTAGGAAAATTCAGTTGTTGGACCTGTTAGAGAGTTGAAGATGGATGAGCATTCCCAGCCCTGTGGTGTAGATGGATGAGAATGACCTGCATTGTGGTGTAGATGGATGAGCATGCCCAGCTCTGTGGTGTAGAGGGATGAGCATGGCCAGCCCTATGGTGTAGAAGGATGAGCATGCCCAGTCCTGTGGTGTAGATGGATGAGCATGACTTACCCTGTAAGGTAGAGGGATGACCATGGCCTGACCTGTGGGTAGGTGGATGAGCATACCCTGACCTGTGATGTAGAGGGATGAGCATGGCCACCTGTGGTGTAGATGGATGAGCATGCCCAGCCTCGTAGTGGGGTCTATATTATAACATCGAAGTTTTAAAACTTTGAATGTTATAATATTGAACCCATTAGATCAAAAGACCATAAAATCAAAGTCAAAATAGCGATTTTTTTCCCAGGGAAAATAATTTGCTGTTCCGACACACATACGACAACACAAGCACACCAAAATAAATAATCCACACACATACACTTCACAAAACCCTACACTAAACCATACATACACTACTAGCTATCCACTTACCTTAACCCAACCCTAACCCTAAGGTCCGTAACTACTGCACACTCACCTTACCCACTCCCTAACCCTAAAGTCCATATTGCACACTCACCTTACCCACTCCCCAACCCTAAGGTCCCTATCGCATGCTCACCTTCGTTCGCACACTTACCTTAACCCGGTTCGTAACCTTCACTCCACAGTTAAGGAAATAGCAAAGCTGCAGAAATGGCCCACCAAATACTTTCCCTAGGAAAGTATTCGATATTCTGCAACGTTGCTATTTTCAGCGTTCGGTGCATTGGGTTCAATATTATAACATTCAACGTTTTAAGACTTTGATGTTATAATATAGACCCTGTGGATATGTACAAGGGTAGTGTGAGGTCTGCGGTGGGAGTGATGGATGCGTTTAAGGTGGAGGTGGGATTACATCAAAAATCAGCTCTGAGCCCTTTCTTATTTGCAATGGTGATGGACAGGTTGACAGATGAGATCAGACAGGAGTCCCCATAGACTATGATGTTTGCAGATGACATTGTGATCTGTAGTGAGAGTAGGGAACAGGTGGAGGAGACCCTGGAGAGGTGGAGATATGCTCTAGAGAGAAGAGGAATGAAGGTCAGCAGGAGGATAGAGGAATTGTGAGGATGCAGAGAGTAGAGGTGGGGAAGGTGGATGAGTTTAAGTACTTGGGATCAACAGTTCAGAGTAATGGTGAGTGCAGAAGAGAGGTGAAGAAGAGATTACTGGCAGGATGGAGTGGGTGGAGAAGAGTGTCAGGAGTGATTTGTGACAGACGAGTACCAGTAAGAGTGAAAGTGAAAGTCTACAAGAGGGTAGTGAGACCACCTATGTTATATGGGCTGGAGGCAGTGGCAGTGATAAAAAGGCAGGAGTCAGAGCTTGACGTGGCAGAGCTGAAGATGTTAAGATTTGCACTGGGTGTGATGAGGATGGACAGGATTAGGAATAAGTATATTAGAGGGTCATCCCAGGTTGGAAGGTTTGGAGACAAAGCCAGAGAGGCAAGATTACATTGGCTTGAACATGTGCTGAGGAGGGATGCAGAGTATATTGGGAAAAATATGCTAAGGATGAAGCCGCCAGGTAACAGGAAAAGAGGGAGGCCTAAGATAAGGTTTATAGATGTGGTGAGAGAGGACATGCTGGTGGTTGGTTTGACAGAGCAACAGGAAAAGAGGGAGGCCTAAGATAAGGTTTATGGATGTGGTGAGAGAGGACATGCAGATGGTTGGTTTGACAGAGCAAGATGCAGAGGACAGGAAGAAATGGAAACAGTTGATCTGCTGTGGTGACCCCTAATGGGAGCAGCCGAAAGAAGAAGTGTAGATGGATGATCATGGCCTGACCTGTGGGGTAGATGGATGAGCATGCCCTGACCTGTGGTGTAAATAGATGTGCATGCCCAGCCCTGAACTGTTGATAGATGAGCATGAACAACCCTGTTGTGGAGACGAATGAGCATGCCCAGCCCTGTGGTGTAGATGGACGTGTAGAGCCACATCATGGTCAAATGGGGTCCCAGGCAGGGTAAACGATCAAGGGACCGCCAGCCAGCACATTTCCCCTGCTACCAGGCCCCCGTAGCTAGCCCCCAACCATTCTAGTGCCCCTCTACTTTTTCATGTTTCCCAGTTACCACACACACTGTTCAAACTTGCCAGTATGCATACTATTTTCTTCTTTATTTCGATAATGATTACAGATATTTGGATTTAATTCAAAACTTTTATTTCACATTTTATAGCACAAACACTGATAGACATTTGCTAAACAAAACAATACAGTGTCGCAATGAAAACAGACTTAGTATGAGCAACAATAAACTTCTCAGCTCTTGAAACTAACATTCATTGAAACCTACATTCATAAAAAATGTGTCTGGCCAGTGGTGGATTATGTGTATCTTTGAGATGTTTCCAAACCATGGGCCGCTGCACAGACTTTTAGAACCATGCAAAATGCCTGTGATCTTTGCTTCACCTTCCTAATAATATTAAATTATATTCTTAGGTATTCATAGGATGATGCAGTGGTGCAGCAGTAGCCTTGTTGCCTCACAGCAAGAGGTTCTCCAGTTCGATTCTCAGCTGGGGTGCCTTCTGTGTGGAATCTGCATGTCATCCCTGCATTCGTGTGGGTTTCCTTCAGGTGCTCCGGTTTCCTCCAACATTACAAAGACATGCGATTGGAGCATTTCTCCCCGGGCCTCCACTGAAAATTGGCTTCATTCTAAGTCGGACTTTCCAAGTTAACAAATGTAAAATAAAATAAATAATAAAAATTCTTTGTTTAATACAGCACCAGTTGTCAGATAGTGTGTTTTACATTTGTTGTTTTAAATATTTTCCAGTAAGCAATGAAACAAAACACATGAAACAATAGTGACAAAACTGCCCATTTCAGAACATTTCAGCCATAAATGACCACTCATTAAGCTGTCAGTATAAACCCACTAGTATCACTCAATATGCCCAATCCCCGCAGGAGTAAAAGTGATCTGAATAATTCCACATAAAAGAGAACTATAACTAATGAAAAGATTGCTATAGATGGGGGGGGGTGGTTATGGCCAGGATAGCAAGCTTTTAGCAACACAAGAAATTTGCTCTACTTCTCTTATACATTTTTGACAGGGTTTAATCTTCATTTTCCTAAAAAAAACATTCAAAAAAGCTGAAATATTGCTTTGGAAACTATTTGAGCTAGTTTGATGAAAAAACTATATATTCTTAAATATTTCCTGTCAAAATATCAAGTTTAAATAACTATCAAAGGAAAATGAGTCTCTCTAAGGCAACATCTCAAGAAACTTCAGGGAAGAAGGAGCTATAATCTTTTCTCAGCAATATATAAGATTTATCTTTAAAACTGGATAAACTAGACTCTGAATTAGACACAGTAAAAGAAGACTGTAAAAAAGCAGACTAATCAAGGAAGTAGATAAGCAACAAAAACTTCAAATATCTGCAATGGAGGATCACTGATATAGATGGCAGACTTATAGATGGAGAAAACAACATTGGTTTTATTCTTCAACAAAACAAGTTTTTGGAAAAAAATGATAACATAAAACACAGAGTGAGAAGGAATAATAACTGGATCTATTGAACTCCTGAGAAACAAGAGGGAGATAACATGGTAAACTTTTTAACTTCTTGAATTCCGAAAATGTTAAACCTTCCTGAAGCCCTGTCATATGACATAGAGAGGGCCCACAGATCCTTGACTATAGTAACTTCAAACAAGAAACCTTCAAATCCAAGATCTATAACAGTGAAATTTATTTCTAGTCAAGATAAAGACTTGGCTTTAAAAACTGCCTGGTCTGCATCACCCATAAAATTTGGTGATACTCTCATTAGATTTCACAGTTATTATTCCCTTCCGGTTGTCTCAAAAAGGAAAGCATATATTCCCGTTTTAAAATCATTAAAGAAATCTGGAATAAAAACACACCTGATTTATCCCGCAAAACTAAGATTATTTTTAACAGATAGAAGAAAAACATTTGAATCCCTGGAAGATGCAGTTTATTTTGTCCAGAAAAATAATTTGTTAAATTCTACTGAAGAAATGGACTTGAGCTCTTCATTAAAAAGGCAAGCTACATAAAATGAATGGACAGTAAAAGAGAAAAATAAAAAGTTTAGAGATAAGTGAATCTATTTCTAGTTGTATGTATTGAATTTGATTTTTGAAGTAATTTGTTTTCTGAAGCACCTTTTCAAAGGACATTCACCAAAAGGTAATACTTTTGTATTATTCTTGTAATAATTTAATTTTAAAAAGTAATCGCTTACTTGATACTGTAATACATCATTTTCCACTAGAGGGGGTATGAGTTTATGAAAATAAGTAATTTAGTTTTTAACAACATGGATCTAAAGTAAAGTACAAAAATAATACAGTTTTATTTGTATTTTATTTTGATTAATAATAACATAGCATATGAGTAAAATCAATAAGTTGGGTCTGGTCTAAATGTTTTGTTTGTATAATGGGATATGAATGAAGAATGAGAGATTTTGTAAATTTTTATTTATTTTTTCACTGATTAATAACATAATGTTCATGTGCAGTGTAAAAATTGTGGGGGATATAATCAATTTGTGTGAATTTGATGGGTTTTGGGTTGTCCTGGGACTTTGTAAAGCTGTTTAATTTTTGTTTTACCTTTATGCTGTTAAAAAAATGTCTTTTTATTAAAAATATGGCTTGTTAAATGCAATTGTGAGCCTTTTTAGCTCCTAATGACTTTATTTTCAGCTTATCTTCCCACCTAAATGTCTAAAAGTAATCCAACAACAGCAGCAAATGTCGACTAGAAATTTTAATAAAAATTAATAAAATCACAAAATGACAAAGATAAGCGCTTTCATCTCTTCAAAGAGACTTCATCAGATAAATATATACACAACATCCAACATGGATTTTGGATTGCCTCTTTTTTACAAGTTTGATTATTTTTTAGCTTCACATATTTCTTGGATTTCTTAAATGTCTAAAAGTGTCTGAATTGTGTTTTTCTACTTGGCTCGAGCTTCTGTGTGTCACTACTGGAGCTTGGCTTTGTTTCAAAACGTTCATGCGAAAGGAAGTGCTTCATGACCTCTAACCCCCCTCAGAAACAGGAAATAAATGGAATACAGAAATAGAACATTAAAACAGATATGTTTAGAATGTTTTTAAGCATGCAAATTATTTACTTATCTTGTTTAAGAGGAAAACTGTAAGTAGACAAAACAATTACTGTTGTATCTCTCAGTAGCACTTTTGAGTTGCTTAATGCATATGTGTGCTTTGGAAATGTTTATGATTAAAAGTGTAGAATGCGGGAAAGAGTCATGGTGCACAACGAAAATGTATTTTGAAAGTAAATTACATGAAGAGGAATCCTTATAAGTATTAAATACTGTTCACAGTGCTTTTGCCTGGCAGCTACTTGTTAATATATATTTATAGTTTATATTTAAACTATTTAGTGCATTTCTTTAGTATTCTTGACATAAAATGCAATCCATTTTTTTTATCTGAAAGTTACACTAAGTTAAAATGCTTTTGATTATACTAAGCAGCAGTCTTTACATTGCTATCTATAGGCTAGAAATTTCAGGCATGTTTTCTGTATAGATAATAATAATGAAAATAACAAAAATATAATTACAAAATTCTATTTTATTTGTTTAATTGGATAGAGCACTGATCTCTACACAGCTTTTTTAGACCCAGGCCAGGTGCACTACCTGGTTAAGCGACTTGTTCAGAGTCAAACAGTGAGTCAATAGAGACTGAATAAATCAAATCCTGGAATACAGGAGCACAGCAAACAGCTCATTAACAGCTACTTAATCCTTTGCACCAACTATATGGTTCCAAAAGACATTTTAGTCTGATCTGTAAAGTTCCACACAGAAGATTTATGCACACTGTTTGAGTGTGGGAGGGGGGTTACCAACTGGTATGTTGTTTCCAAATTTTAGTATTGAGAAGAAGAAAGTTAACATTCTTTAATGCTCATCTTACTGTTATGCATGGCATTGTAAAGCATTTACATAAAATAAAAGTGAATTAAAAAAATACCTAAGCAAATGTTTTATGCTTTTAAGGAAGAGTGGGTATTAACTAACTTGGCATATAGGTACTTTTAAGACAAAAGTACTCAGTAACTGCATATACCCCATAATGTAAATTTAATGGAGGACTTCAGCTATTTCCTTCAACATCATTCATTCTTTGGTGTAAGTAAAAATGGACTGCTCTACTCCACAATTAAATACACCAGCCATGATGTTAGTATTTTTTAAAGAATAACATAACTACACATACCCATAAATTAGAGTAGTATGTGAAATGTTCACAGATTCCAACAAAAATGGTTAATGTCTCTTCACACTAAATCAAAAACAGTATAACGCTAGAAGAATTTGCAGTGTAAATCAGTAATGACTGTGGCAGAAGAATTTTGCATATTATCATTGCACTATACCTGAATTATGACTAAAGAAGAAGTCAGACAGTATAGTAATATAATAATACTTATACTTCTTTACCTATATCACATGCATTATCCTAAGAAAGAGTTAAACACTCTTTGCTTTATGGATCTGTAACTTCATTAAGATAAGCTACATTTCAACCTTACAGTAGAAATGCCAAAATCCTGCTTTATTTCTTGTCTCGCTAGGAACTACATGTAAGTATATATAGACAAATATATATGTATGTAGTTATTCATAAATAAATGAAATGTGTGAGTGATCGGATGACTGCATACACATAGACATTAGACTCTTATAGTGAATGTTGTGAGAATGCATGTAGCATTTCGGGGTAAAATGTGAATATGGGTATTGGCTCCTAATCTTTTATTTATATAGTTTAATTAAGAGCAAGCAAACAATTTTGATTTTAAATGGCAACGCTCAGGTCTGTTCTGAGCTAGTACAAAATGGAACAAAATACACTGACCCTTCTGACATTGCCAACATCTTGGCTGACAGATTCAGTGCAAATTCCCCCCCACCACCTCCACCTACAGGGCCTATTACCATTCCACGGCATTGTGTAAGTCCAATTATTACTGATACGTTGGTTAACAAGGCTCTATCTAAAGCTAAAAACACCGCCTCCATGGGACCAGATGGTGTCTCAGGCTGTGTCATACGTGAGTTCCAAAAGGGATTAACCCTGCGTCTTAATACCCTGTTCAGTCTCAGCCTCTCCACAGGATATATGCCCATAGAATGGCGCATGGCAAAGGTGGTCCCACTACACAAGGGTGGGGCCACAATTGACCCTGGGAACTACTGACCAATAAGCCTGACCAGTCTGATCTGTAAGGCTATGGAACGAATCATTATGGAACTCATAAATGGAGAGATTGGGAACCTCCAGTCGCTGGACCCCAAACAGTTCGGCTTAGTCAAGGGCAGATCATGCCTCCTGAACCTGGTGGATTTCTTTGAGACAGTTACTCAGGCTATAGATAAGGGAAAGGAGGTACACACAGCTTACCTTGACCTTGCTAAAGCATTTGACACCATTCCCCATTCAGGTATTATTGATAAGCTCACCAGCCTGGCATAAACCCTTACGTCACAAGATGGATCGCAAACTGGCTCTCAGACAGATCCCATAAAATAAGAGTAGCAGGATCTATGTCTGAATCCAGACCAGTAATGAGTGGTGTGCCTCAGGGCTCTGTCCTGGGGCCCCTCCTGTTTGGCATATACTTCTCAGAAGTATAGGAAAGCACAGAAGGGCTGTGGCTGACTAAGTTTGCGGACGACTGCAAACTGGGTGCTATAATGGAGTCTCCGGCCGACATGGAGATCCTCCAGAAGGGCCTACACGAGACTGATGCATGGTGTCAAAGTCATGGTCTCAAGCTAAATGCAAAAAAATGCATAGTAATCCCCTTTGGAAGAAACAGAATATCGGCAAACTACAACATAGGAGGTAATCTCCTGAAATCTGAAGAAGAAATAAGGGATCTAGGGACCCAAGTAGATAGTCAGCTTTCCGTTGCTAACCATGTTGCCAAAGTGGTTAGAAAATCCTTCTATGTGGCCCATCTGATCACGAAAGGGTTCGCATCAAGATCTAAGGATGTAATGGTGCCCCTCTACTCTTCCCTCATCAGACCCATTATTGAGTACAATGCACAAATTGGAATGTACCTGGCTAGACATCTCCAGCAGCTGGAGACACCACAGAGGTACCTAACCAAGAGGATTACTGGCCTCAAACAGTTGCCCTATGCAGCACGACTGAAAAAGATAAGACTGTTCTCTGTTGCATACCGCTTTCTCAGAGGCGATCTCTAAGTACAGAGCCATGTCCAACCCAGAATTGTTGAACATGCTTCATCTTAGCAAAACCAAATCTACTCCAGCTACATGCTCTAGGGATACAAACCTCAACACAACAATGAATAGAACATGCTGGAGGGATAGATTCCCTTCACAGAGACTTACCTTTCTATGGAACAGGGTCCTGATCTACATAAGACAGAGCCCCTCATTATCACTCTTCAAGAGGAACCTTGATGAGTGGATAGGTAACAGAAAGTTCACACCGGGGATCACACCAACAGCACTACTAGATAGGGGCCAAGGGTACTAGCTGCTAGTACAAGGGTCTAGGGAACTACTAAAGGGGCGGTGAATACCGCACAACGTGGCTGGGCTAATATATGCCTTCGGGCAGATAGCCCAGTACTAACCTATGAACCTATGAACCTATGTTGTGTATTGTGACATGAGTGTTATTGTAAGCACATATACAGGCACATGTACCTTAAATAAGCATATTTTATCAATAATTCAACTTTTTCTTATATTTTATAAACATTCTGAGTTAGGTTAAATTTATTTCAGTTTTGTTTTACTTTGTTATATATAAAATACTGTTATGAAAATAGTGGAGCTCTACAGAGTTTGTGGATTTACATAAGCAGGAGGTTATCTTATGAATACTGATTATAGATAACCTTCTGATAATAAAAGATAGTTTTTTTATATATATATATATATATATATATATATATATATATATATATATATATTGTAACATTTAAATATTAAGCTCAAAGTTTTGGTGGTATGTTTCTTATAGAGTTCAAATCTTATGCAATAGTTTCATAATCATTAGCTGCATGAATATAGATTGTTAATTTTAAAAGATAGGGTAAAATGTTTTAAAAATAGATTATTTGTTTAAAAATAATTGACAATATATTAACAAATGTTGGTATAATAACTGATATAAATTAATAGCTAGTAGTTAATTAAAGCTGTTTCTACCTGATAGGTTATATTATATCTTAAGCTAGTTGTTCAGCTCTTTTATTATGTTTACTAGTACAATAACACTTATATTAAGAGTATACATTATTTTATTTAGGAAATTTTAGTTTTATTTACATAGAAATAGTTGCAACAATATGATTGGATAGAGAGATAAGGTTGTTAGTGACTGTTTTCTTTGAAATGTTCATCAACCCCAGAATTTTTTATTCCATGCTAGAGGATAAAAGTATTTTTAACTTTGATTTTTCAGAATCAGTCTTATTGTTTTTGTCCATAACAAGTTGCTCATGTGATAATTCCATGCTTAAATACTGAATCATCGTATATTAGTTTTTGAATCATTTGTTTTAAAAAATGCCAAAATACAAGTGTATCTTATTAAATATTAATGGGTTAAATAACCCATTAAAGATAGGTAGTTTAAATAAGTATTTAACATTACACAAAGCAGATATTTTGTTTTTTTACAAGAAACACATTCATTGACTAAAGATCAGATACACTGCTATTAAAAGATTATTCAATTTTAGTAGGTTCCCGCTTTGGTTAAAAAAACAGGTATTGTTATTCTCTGGAAGAAAACATTAAGTTTACTTAAAATATTTTATACTTATTTTGATAAGAATGGTATGCTGAGATTGGTGGTAATAGAAATCGATTAAAATATTACACTCTTATTAAAACCTATTGGATTACTGGAATAGGAAATGGCTAAGAAATATTTCATTATTATAACAGTATATTCAAAAGGTGAAATATTGATAGCTGGTAACTTTAACCGTATTATATCAAAGAAAGACACTACCAATGCTAAACAAACCAGGCTATCTTCTGTAGCTAAACACTTCAATCATCATATCAATTCAATGAATATGAGAGATATTTTAGATTTAAAACTAGTAGGTTCTTTAAATTATATTCATTATTCTTTTATATTTGGGACCCAAACTACTATTGATAAAGTTTTTATATCAAATGCATTATATTCTAAAATAGAGGATGTACTGATAGTCTCATGTCCTTTGTCTGAACAGAGTGCTATTACTTTTACTTTAACCTTAAGCCCAAATAACTTAATATTTTGTCAAAGACAACCTGCATATATATAACTAGAATAAAAGGTTTTAGTGAATGTTTTTTTAAAAGAGTTAAACCAATTCATGGTGAGGTTACAGTTACTATATTATGGGACATGTTAAAAGTGTGTTTATATGGTAAAGTTAAGAATTGGTATATAGCAAAAGAAAGGAATGGGACAAAAAGTCGAATCTTCTCCAAGCTACTATTGACAAATTAAAGTTAAATTTAAAACCGAATGATAAAGCTGCAAATATAGAGTTGAAACATCTAAATCAGAAATATCTAGAAATTCTACATCATAAGATTTCAATCAATTTGGAAAAAAATGAAATTACAATTGTATTCAATAAACCCTAAATGTCTTCTTGGAATAGCTATTAGAGTAAAAAACATGAATAAAATAAATCATATTAAAGAAATTGTTTATAAAGAAGTTGAGATTACTTCTAACATTACCCCTTCATGGAGACAGTTTCTTATCACACCCATTTTAAAACCAGATAAAGATCCTACTATATGTTTTTCCTATTGGCCTATTTCACTTTTAAATGTAGATGACACAATTTTCATGTCTATATTAGCAAAAAGATTAAATCATATGCTTTTAGGGTAAGTAAATGAGGACCAGACTGGTTTTATAATAAATAGAAGAGTTCAAGATAACATTATAAGACTTTTTTCATTATTTATTTATTTATTTATTTAACATTTGTTAACTGGGAAAGTCCGACTTGGAACAAAACCAAATTTCAGCAGAAGCCAGGGAAGAAATGCTCCAGATGCATGTCTTTCTAATGTGGGAGGAAACCGGAGCACCCAGAGGAAACCCACACAAATGCAGGGAGGACATGCAGACTCCACACAGAAGGCACCCCAGCCAAGAATCGAACCGGACAATGCTACTGCTGGACCACTGCACCATCCAAATTGATATGGCAAATAAAAATAAAAACTTTCAATAATAAGTTCAGATTTGAGTAAAGCTTTTGATTCCGTGAGCTGGCTTTACTTGTTCAGAGTGCTAATTGAATATAATTTTTTCACAGATGTTATAAATTCAATTTAAAAGCTTTACGATAATTCAGTATCTTTTGTCAAAATAGGTCCTTTGCTATCTAGTCCCTTTGATATTTTAAAAGGCACTAAACAGGGATGTCCCTTATCTCCTTTGTTATTTGCACTTGTACAGCTGTTTGCTAATAAGATCTAATATAAACATTAAAGGATTTAGAAGACTTTAAAATAAATGAAAGCTTTTCTTCTAAAACTCAACTTTTTGCTGATGACATTCTGCTGACAAGTGGTAATATGGAAATCTCATTAGATCATATAGCTAACTCTATGGACTGTTTTGAAAAGATTTCAGGTCTGAAACTTAATCATAATAAAACAAAAACATTGCTTATCAATGAAAGGATAACCACCATTTTAAAATCTTATAAAAATTTTAACTGGGACAATTCGCAGTTTAAATATTTAGGAATTACTATTGAGTCCAATAATAAGTCAACATCAAACATCAGTATACTACAAAAACTTAATTGATATAATTATAAAATTAACTGATAATTGGAATAAATTATTCTTCACATTAGTGGACACATTTACTCTGATTAAAATGGTAATTCTGCCCCAAAAACACACCAACTAGTAGAAAAGTTCAATTTTATTCCAACAAAGCTTTCAGGAAATCTCCCTTCATCAGTGTTTAATCAACATTTAAGATCACATGATTTTATACTTCACTTCAAACAACACATGACACAACCAACAAATACATTTATAAGATCAATTAATTATGCAAATAGAATAAAATTTAAAACCTTTCATTCTAAAATCAGCTTTCATATTTACATAAAAACATCTTTCATATTTACATAAATAATTACGAAATAAAATAAAAGAATAATCCTACTGATTTATTTGTATTGTTTTTGTTTTCTAGCCATGACAGGTTTTATTGTGTTCATATTGTTCAGTCCCAGATACCTATCAACTTCAAGCAGTGTAATCCATTTGAACTCAGCCACATCCAGTCTATTTATCATATCGCCTCCTCTAATATTCTTGTGCATTGTTTCTAGCACTTTAAACCTAAAGATGTGCATTTCATTATTATCAATGATATGCTTAGCTAATGCATTAGTTTCTACCCTCCTTTTAATTTTTGACTTTTGCTCAATTATCCAATCTCTCAGACATCTAGAGCATTTCCCAACATACAAACATGTACATCTTTCACATATTCCTAAGTAAACTATAAATGTAGCATTACAGTTTGCCTGACATATGATTTCATATGTAACATCTGTTACAGGATGTTGAAAATACTGTCCTTTACAAATATCTTTACAGTAGCTACATCCTTTGCATGAGACAGTCCCATACCTAGTCTCCTTAGGGATAGTTATATTCATATTAAAATCTTTATAACATAGTTGTCTTTTCAAATTTAAACAATTCTTATAGGTGAACCTAGGTATATACCCCAAAACTGGGATAAGCTCCTGCATGGTCATTAAAATTCACCAATGCTTACAGATAATACTTTCTACTTGCTTAACCCTATTTGTATATGTAGTAACATAACTTACTGCAACTCTTTCTACATTCTTCGAAAAAAACACTGTCTGCTGATCAGCACAATAAAGGTATTTCCTCCAGTAAACTTCCGAAAAACCATGCTCCAGTGATAAAAAATATGTAATTTTAATCAATGTCAAATACCAAAAATGTCTTACAAAACATGGAATCCATGTTTACTGGAGGATATACCTTTATTGTGCTGATCAGCGAACAGTGTTTTTTTCGGTTTTTGTTTTTGGTGAGCTACGTGGAGTGACTGGACTTTTTACATTCTTCCCTTCAGACGTCATGCCCATAACTGTCTTCTCTCCAAATATGGGGCAAGCTCGATGTATTCTATCCTTTAACGTATTACTTATAATGTTTTTTACTAATTCAGCATCATAACCTCTATTTACAAAATCACTAAATAGCTGTTCCAGTTGTTCTTTACACCTCATTTCATAAGTATTAAGTTTACTAATTCTTAAAAATTGCCCCTTTAATATACTTTTAAAAATATGCCTACTGTGCATGCTCTTAGCATGTGTGTATATCTATTAACTTGTACTTCCTTCCTATGAACAGTAGTAGCAAGTTACACCTGTTCCTTAAATAAGTGCACATCTAAGAATACAATACCAATATTAGAAGAAGTCATCTTAAATCATAAAAAGGAGGTAGTATCATTCAAATAATGTACAAAAGCATTCAAGTCATCCAGGGATCCTTTCCGAATTATAAAGCAGTCATCAACAAAACACTGATAAAAACATACATTATCTTTAAATGGGTTATTACTATTATTTATAAACTCACTTTCCCATTCATGTAGTACCATGTTTGCATATGTATTGGCCATAGGCATTCCCATGGCCACACCACTTTGTTGCAAAAAGGGTTGCCCATTGAACAAAAAAAATTCTTAGTTAAAACAATTTCAATCAAACCACATAAATTCTCTATGCCCCTGCCATTCATATCTGTGTTTTTACATAAAAAATCCTGTATGGCATTTATTCCATAATCATTCGGTATTATGGTAAAAAGAGAGTTTATATCAAGTGCAACCATCATATAATCAGTGTCTGAAGTCTGCTTATACCAGCTGTAAGGTTTAGTTAAGAAATCATGTGTGTCCTTTAAAATACCAGGGAATAACACCAGATATTCACTTAAAACATTCTGTATATAAATTGGCAATGGTTCAGTCACTCAGCCCCTTCCTGAAACAATAGGTCTCATTGGGGGGTATGTAATTCACTTATGAAGTTTAGGGATCCCATATATCATTGGTAAGACTGGGCATGAAACTGTAAAATAGAGAGTTCTAAAAAAATATTCTACAATTGAAGGTCATATATATGCACATTTACATCTGCAATATGTTTTTTTACTTCATCAAAGGTAATTATTCTAAAAGTCATTTTGTCAGATAAAAATTCTTCCATTAAAGCATTGAAGTTGGACTTGTTAAATCAAACAATAGCCCCACCTTTGTCTGCTTGCTTAATTATTATATTATCATCATGACATACATTCTACAATGCTTTATATTCTTCATATGATAAATTATATATACTTTTCTTTCTAAAACTCCTATGGTCATACGATTTTCTTATATCCTGTTCACAAACAGACATAAACGCATTCAGCACAGGACAATTGTTTGGAATAAAAACACTAGACTTCTTACAAACAGTACTACGCTCATGTAGTGTATCTTTAAAAATCAATTTTAAGCTTACATTCCTAATGAAAGTTTTTAGATCAGTTATTGTATCAACTGTATCTGACGTGTTGGTACAAACTGCAGACCTTTATCAAATCATTTTTAGTGGCTTCTGTTAAATTATAACTCGATAAATTCACAAATACAGTCTTTTGCTTACTTAAAATCTCCATCCCTTTTTGTTGTGGGACATTGGATTTTCGTTCTTCCTCTTCGCTCCCTGCAGCTCGCCTCACTGCTGCGACCTCTCTCCCGGTTCTTGCTACTTCCGTATCTCCACTTTTTCTGATAATTTTACAGGTATTGCTCTTGTCCCCCTTCAAAAAAACTCAGTGTATTTTGTGCTCGTTGCCACATTCGAAGTTTCTGTTTCACTACTTCCAGCTGATGACACATTAGCTGGATTAGAGTTCATTTGATTGGATGAATTCCCCAGTTCACATTGTTGATTAGTTGAGCCTCCTGCATACTGTATATTCATTAGCTCAGAAGTCTTATTTGCAGTTTGAACTGTGAGGAATGAACACATTTGAATAGATGCATGGCCATCATTCTCACTGGATGGTTTAACAGACTGAGAACGCCGATTGGCTAATATTCCATCAGCCTCAGGAAAACCAACCAATTCATTCATCGTGCCCTTTCATAGTGTGCTTTTCTTTACATAGTTCATATTCACAAAAGAATTGACATTTTTAGGCCAGAAGAAGATGTGGCCAACCTTAAAATCATTTATATCATGGTGAAGCTTATGCTGCTTAGTTGCTTCAAGCTTTTTCTCAAACGTATTTAGTCTATCCAGCATCTGCTGGTAAAGAGCAGTGTAATGCACAAACACAGAGGAATTAGTAATATCACTTTCCAGCTTAGTAATTTCATCTAACAATTCCTTTTCTACAGTGACAAAAAAGTCATTCATTAAGTTCATATAGTCAGCACTAAGCTTCAGGTTGAGTAATTGCCATTTTTTGGGGATTTTCGCATACGTATTTCCATATGCTGGCATATTTAGTACTTGCAGTCCCCTTGGCACTACATTTAAATCCAAATAAGCTAAAAAGCTTAGTCGCTGTCATTGGAGTTTCTTGTATGCCTGGACCATCTTCTCTAATCTTAATATCAGTATTTCTAGATTGCTAGATAACTAGGGAGTGGCTCCCATACTAGCAGAAGTTTGATTCATCATTTTTGCCAGCAATGGATTATCTTGCACCAAGAGTAAATCACCAACAGTAGGTCTACTTATTAAGGTTTGTGAAAGTCCTTGTTTTCCATTCATATTTTGTTCAGGCTGTGTCATTTCAGTTTGCAAGCACCCACAGTAAGTCCAAAATAAGGTTCTTTTCACTTGGAACATGAACTAAACTGCAGTAAACTATGTCTGGTAAACAAATTGTCCAGAAAAGCACACCAACTAGTAAAAATGTTCAATTTTATTCCAACAAAGGTTTCAGGAAATCTCCCTTCATTAGTGTTTAATAAACATTTAAGATCACTTTACTCTTTAGTCTGTTGCTAATTCTCCTCCCTCCATGTGAGGGGCTGTGCCCCCCACACCCCTCTCACTTTATATACTAACTCCAGGATCGCACTACAGTGGGGAACAGGGCATATATCTGTTTAGACAAATGAGTTTCAGTCAAATGTATTTTCAGTGAAGTGAGCTTTCAGTGAATTGTGCTCAGGGAATTACTTTTCAGTGAAATGAGGCTTCGACGAAATGAGTTTCAGTGAAATGTGCTTTCTATCAAACAAAGTAAACCCATGTCCACTAACGTCTAAGCTTTGTTTACCTTCCGTGCATGTGTTTGTGTGGCACACCGCTGTGCTGAGCGTGTCTGAAAAAAAATTAATTAGATTTGACCCTTCTTTAAGCAAAAATAGGGCCATTATATGATGTTAATTATATTGTAGGCAGGTGGAATGCATCATAGTTACCCAATCACACATTCTGCACCTACAGCAGAGCTCTATAAAGTATGCATATATAATACATAATACATTCTTATTTTTCCCCCAATACTCTGGACCATTGGAATACAGACTTGGGAATTCTAACTGAAATAATATTAGTGGCTGCTGCAGGTCTGCTGCATCTGCATGTGATAGATGCTGAAGCCAATGATGCTGCTGCTGACAATAGGCCTAGACAGAAAAGGAGACGAGTGTTCAGGCCCAGGGTAATCTTCCAGAAACTACATGAGCTGGAGATTGTAGAGCACTACAGGGTGGACAGGGACATACTACAAGAGCTCACTGAGCTCTTCTGCCCTGAACTCAGACCCAGAGCCAAAAGAGGGGGACCCATCACACTGGAAACAAACGTATGTGTAACTCTTAGGATACTAGCTACAGGTACTTTCCAAAGACCAACTGGGGACATGATGGGGGTCTCACGGGTATCAGCATCCAGGGTACTCCATCAATTCCTGGATGCCATGCTACCAAATCCCAGTGAGCACATTTCTTTTCCCCTCACCCCCTAAGGAGAGGGCCAGCAATATGCAATACTTCTACCATGTAGCACGCTACCCTGAAGTACTGGGTGCCATAGACATGCATACATCAAGGCACCACCCAGTGGGGAGGGTAGAATCTACTTCAACCACAAAGGGTACCACTCCATCAACTGCCAGGTCATGTGCAATGCCCAGAGGAATATCATGAATGTGTATGCTGGCAGTCCTGGCAGTTATCACAACACACATATCTGGCATACATCACAGCTGTACCAGATATTTGCTAGGGGTGAAATCCCACATGTCCATTTACTGGGGAATGCTGGCTACACTCTGGAACCGTGGATGACGACACCCATCAGAAATGCACACCCACCCACCAAAGAATGCCATAATGAGACACATGTGCAAACTAGGAACATCATAGAGCATGTGTTTGGGCTTCTGAAATCATGGTTTCAGTGCCTTGATGCATCTTGTGGAGCCCTTCAATACTCTCCAGCGACATGTGCACATATGCTCACAATACATGCTATGCTACACAATATAATCCTGTGAAAACAGCTGCAGCAGGATCAGCAAAGGGAAGGGATACAAAGCCGCCCAGCAGTGCCTAGGTCACCACAGCCACAGTCACAGGAGGACTCAGAGGAGGATCCTCCTGCTGATGTCCCTGTAGGCAGATGCATGCATGCCCAGTACACCCTGGCTTTGGCTAGGAGACAATGCATAGCACATTCACTGACAGCCTAGGGCCCTAGGGACTGATGCCTTACTCCTACTCACATACCTACAGTAAAATTGATGCCAGGCAACCCAGACAACCTGTACTTATCCATGTATTGGCTGTGTACTGCTTGCATCAGACAGAGTCAGCCCTGAACTACAGTTTTGTCAACTGCTGCATTTGCAAGGTAATCCCTAAACTACACACTACTTGCAAGGATTACTATAATATGGTATTGTACGTATGGATCTGCTGCATTTATGCAAGGAAATATAGTGGGCTATTTGGACACAAGTAACATCCACATTGGACTACAGTTACCCAGTCCATGAGTATGTACTCCTTAATATTCACTCGGCCTCATAGTTGGAATATACACTACATCAGTCAAGGGATATGTTAAACAGTGGGGTCACATGATAGTTGGACTACTGTGTATCTCAGCAGAACATGTGGGGGTTGATCCCCCACATCCAACACAGCAGTTTTGCCATATAACTGCTTTAACAGTAGGTCATCAATGGTATATCAGGAGTCGAGGCAAACTCAGGGCAGTAACACGGAAATCGATCACACATTGTACATCTCATGTAATGCGGGAATAACAACATACATATGTATGCTGTTGATTGTGTGATGAATGACTACTCTCTGGCTGGGAGCTTGTGTGGCTCAGTGGACTAAGGAAGTTAACATGGGTGATGCTGTTGATGGTTCAAATCTGGAAATATCCACATCCTTTGCATGTGAGGTATTATTATGTTGGTGTTTTCACTGACTGTCAGTCTGTGTGTGGTGGAACATTATGAACCTCTGTCACATATTAGTTACATCAGACAGCTGGAGAATGCCATGGACATTTTGAGTGAAGTGCAGTACAGCATAAACAGGGACAGATGTCAGTGTCTGTGCCACACAAAATCCTGGACTGGATTGCAGGTATGTGTGGCCTGGAGTCACTATATAAGTACCGACAGTCCCACCAGGCATGCCCATGCACTTAGTGAAACTGAGCACAGTCCTGTTGCTAATTGATCAAAATGACCTATTATGTATACATATGTCTATACATACATTAAAAACTACAATGCACATGTAAATAAGATCCCCTTCACCTATAACAACACCTAACTAACAAACATATGTCCTACTACATTTCTGCGGGGGGGGGGAAGCCCCCCCTGCACCACCCATGTGGGGGGCTCTGGCCCCCACTCCCCTGTAAATTACATATACCCACTCCAAGATCGCACTACAGTGGAAAAAAGTTAATTTCCTAACCTCACCCACTGAGGTTGGGAAATTAACTTTTTTCCACTGTAGTGTGATCTTGGAGTTGGTATACTTAATTTATGGGGGGTGTGGGGGTGCAGAGGGGCTTGTCCCCCTACAAAAACATAGTAGAAAGTGTGTTTGTTTGTTAGGTGTCATTATAGGTGGAGGGGATCTTTTTAATGTACGATGTAGTTTTCAATGTTATGAAGTCTCATTGTTTTGAGTTTTCAGTGTTTTGAATTTTCGATGTTATGGTCTCAATGTTATGAATTTCAACGTTAACAGATTTCAATGTTTTGAAGTAGACCTACATATATATATATATATATATATATATATATATATATATATATATATATATATATCCATCTGTCACTGTCTCTCTCTCTCTCTCATATACAAGGTATATCTATCTCTATGTATTTTCAAATAGATATATACCTCTATATATAGCTATAAATATTTATAAAAACATACATCTTAATCTCTCCCCTTATACTTACATAACACATATACATATCATACACACACACACACACACGCACACATACACAGCTACATTTATATATACATCCCTGTTATATACATAAATATGTGTGTGGATGTTTGTATTGTCCTATATACCCTAATACTGATTAGTAAAGCTGCTCTATCACAAATTGATAATGTTTCTCAAAGGATCCAAAGTAAGGGCTTAACAGTATATAATGCACTTACCTACAGACCCCTGTGCCTGCTGTATGTCACCACATACACAGCACAGGTGAGCAGGTGGTGTAATGTATAATGCTGTCTATGCATGCATGGACAGGGCACATTGTTCCTGCCCACAGGCTTGCCCATCCATGTGCAAACAGCCACATATGGCCATACTGGTAACTGTAGGCATATAGCTAGGATAATAATTATCTCACTGCATGCAGATAACAGTACAAAGCAGTATCACTGCACATGCCACACATGCTGTTCAACACAAGCCTTGTTAGCATAATCCATGAGTAATTTGCCTGCAATGACATGTAAAACAGGCATCAGCTGCGGCACATGCAATAAGTATTGTGAGCTATTGTGTGTAAGACTAGATGGGTATGGGGTTCTAATCTCACTCCAGTCCAGTGTGTGTGTGTGTGTGTGTGTGTGTGTGTGTGTGTGTGTGTGTGTGTGTGTGTGTGTGTGTGTGTGTGTGTCCCTGTCAAACAACTGAAAAAAACCTCACTGGATATCAAACTGCAATGGTTATGCACTTTTTGGCCCTGTAAGTTACTGCTAGCTTCCAAACTGCCCTCTCCTCTTCTACAAGGTCTGATGATGTCATCTACCTTAAGACTACCAGCTGCCATTGTAGCATCTGACTTAAGGTATGGTGCATGCAATAAGTACTGTGAAGTATAGTGTGTAGGACTAGATAAGTAGGGGTTCTAATCTCAATCCAGGCCACTTGGAGTGTGTGTCCATGCTATAAATATGATCACCTCAGTAACTAAGAGGTAGGTTTTTGCAGAATTTTATTTGTAGCAGGTGATGTGACCCTCCAAATGCCTGACCACAACTAGGCCTGCTGATGTCATCAAGCATAATGTGTCCTAAACCGATAGTACTATCAGACATGAGGTGTGTTGTGTGCCTCACGTACTGTGATCTGCAGTGTGTACCATTACATAGGCAAGTGTTCTAATCTACATACAGCCAACTTGCACTATGTGTGTGCCATGCTGTGTCCTGTAAGCAGCAATTGGAAGTGGTGCTATCCTCAATGTAGCCATGTTTGTTTGTGTGGCTGTTAGAGCATTTTATATCAGCCTATGGAACCATAGGACATGTGAACGTCACTAGCATAATGGCCATACAGCCATCACAATCACAGACAACTGTATACTCTTATTTACATGATCATCACATATTGCTCCAGTCCAAGAGGGACACAGGCAGAAGCCAATCATACAGATGGTATGTGCTGAGGTGCACTGAGGTGCTCTGCTTGCCATTAACCAGGGTTATGTTTCAAAGGTGGGTTAAAGTCTGCTAAACAAATCTCTCCCATCAGCATGTATTACTAACGTTACATACTAGGTTAATGTGCCTACAGTGATTAATCCATCTACAATACCACCTACAGATATGCAGCATTTACAAACAAGCATGGTCATACATTGCTCTGTATGCAAGGCAGAGATCACCTCTGAGTAGTCTATATGCCACACACTACAATGACACTCATTTCAGACTATCCCCATTGAACACATGCTGAAGATGTGAGGTTCCCTTATGAGGGACCATACTGTTGTGTGCAAGTGCCAGTACTGCTTGGAAAGGTCCATTACCAAATGGCTATTGCACTCAGATATTGGCATTCTGAGGGAAGAGTACATGGAGGTTATGATTATGCCAATTACAAGTCATTGTGCCCTCAGCTATGACATATGATTCCCGTCATAGCACTGGGGAGACATGGTGACCTCAGACACATTAGCAGTAAACCTGTGTGCCTAGTTCTTTTACTCCTGAGTATGTACATCACATGTTGCGACTGATGTGCTACTTACCAGGTACATAGGTGTTACTGATGCAAATGATACTACATGTATATTTGCATGGAGTTTATGGCCATTACTATGTCAACTAGCATTTGTTCATTAATACCCTCTTGTAGGATACTGACATAAATTACAGACTGCATGAGTGCTCACAGTTTTCAGGCATAAGCCAACAATGTTAGCCACAGACAGTCAGTATTCACTTCTATCATCATTAAATGAATTCCAAGCAGTAGAGGACCCAGGACTGAGCCTGTTGAACACTGCTGCTTACAGATGAGCTATTGGAGGCGGATGTCCCTATGTTGATTATGTGTGCCATCAATGGGACACTAAGTGACCCTTACAATGATAGTACCATGGATGCCTAAGTGGGTGCTTTGTAAATGATGCCTGAGTGGGTGATATAGTCAGATGGCTTGGCTCAGTCCAGAGGGTTGTATCCCCTGAAGTCCCCTCACTCAGGTCCTTGGTGACTGCCTCAGAAATGTTCACCATTTTAACAGTCATGATCCCCCTGTCAGACATCCAAACTGTGTACAGTCAACTATGTGTAGATCACATATATGTGTGCTGATCAGCTCCATGATGATTGCCCCTACAGCCATAGAGATATGGATACTCAGGCAAACAGGTCTATAGCTCTGGTGGTCAGTGCATGCACCACCTTTGTGCAAGGGTATAACAGTTGCCATTTTCCAGTCAGCTGGGGTCCAGCCAGTGGTTTCAGTATGATTTCAAGGTGTTCCCAATCATGTTAGTAATCCATGACATATCCCATGTAGGATGCAGCCTGGAATGTTAGCATGTCCAATAGATGCTGTGTATCCTCCATAGAGAGGCCATGTATGACCTGCTTTGTAGATATGGAAGTTATGGGACAGGTTGTAGGAATGTCATCTGTCACATGTGGTGGGGACAAGGGAGTGAAGTTGATGCAGAACATGTGGGACTACAGGTTAGCTATGAGTACAGACCCATTATATGTGGCATCATTATGTATGAGTTAACCGACAATCTGGGCCTGTCCTCTGAGGTTACACATGTAACTACATTGTGCAGTGTGTGGGTAGCTAATTGTGTCGATTACTGTGTTTACACATCACAACAACCCTATGTGGTTGTTTTAGCTGAGGAGGTTGTGCCTCCATTTTAAGGGGGGCACCCTCATCCCAACTGTCACACAGCAATGTCCACCTCTTATCGTACAGCCTGATAATGACACTTGTCCACCAGGCATGTTTGTTGTGTTATGAGGAGCCTGTGCTCCTCCTGTCAGGTACAGCCAAGTCCATGCAGTTGTAATGCTGCTGGCATAATGCATGGTTGGAGAGCTCTGTATACTTGCCTGTTCCATCGGGGGGATGCAGTCAAGCTATGTAAGACATCCCACAGGAGGTAATAAATGGCTTTATTGAAATATATGTCTGTATTGTCTGTAAGGGGGGTTACTGCTGGCAGTTTTAATAACACTGATCTGTGGTCAAATCCCACCAGGGAGGACCTCATGTTTGGGGCGCTGCAGTGGTCACCCATGCTGGTAAACACATGATGCAATACGCTGGTTCCCCTTGGGGGGGATGTCATGGCAATGCTCCAGGGCATTGTAGTTAAGGACATAGACTAACCTTTGGGCAAGTGAGCTGCTGCACATCTAAGCAACAGAGCTGGTGGTCATGTAATGCCACACCACACCATGGTGTAATGATATATCTTGATAGATACATGTACATATAAATATACACAATGAATATCTGGATTCATGGAGCTGTTCCTGTAGCCAGCTATTGCTTGATTATGTGCCTTTCCAGTACTGAATGGCACCTGCAGTGTCTCTGGGAAATGACAGTGTTTCACAAAATCTGAATGTGCATCTATCCTTAATGAGTCTATATACACCACCTGCATTACTTGAGCACTGTCATTTTTAGGTGTGAAGATGTGGATGGATGTGTAGTCTGGTATGGCTGTGGTGCTGTCCACAACCTTGAACCAGATGTCTTTGACTGCACATATGTCTGCATAATCCAGGGTGGGGACACATTCCACAGGGTGGAGTTCACTGTTGCCATACCCACCGTGTAGCAGCATAACCATGCTGTTGTATGAAGATGGTGTTCTCATTGCCAACTTTTCCCTGAATAGTGCATCTAAGATGCATTATGAGGGTGTCAGTAGCCATAGCCGGTAGTCCAAATCTCAGGGGTGAGAGATGAAGACCATCACTGGTGAAGCATTGTCTATTGAGCAAGGCATCCAGGCAGACATGTAGTAGATCACCTGAGAATGACACCACATGGTAAGGCAGTTATTGGCTTCCATCAATTTCCATGTATATGGAGCCATCATCTTAGGTGAGGGTCAACTGCAGCTGAAAGCTACCCATGAGAGACACAGACTGGCTAAACACAATCATGTGTCTGCATACAGGCTGGTGACATATGTCCCTAGATGTTCACACCTACAGAAACTATAGGTTCATAGGTTCATAGGTGTGTACTAGGCTAATGGCCCTGGAGCCTTTACAACCCTAGCCCATAGGATTACCCTGGCATCGTGCCACCCATCCTTTGTTCCTAGTTCTCGTAAACACAAAAAGACAGCGAAACTTGTAGATGTTCTCATTTTCCAAAACTTTATTCCGTAAGCGCTTTTGTAGGGACTAGTATCCAGACTTCCACAGACAAAGTTACATAAGCAGTCAATGACTTATATACTTATACAATTAATAAATAAAACAAGTATATAAAAAAAATTGAATAATTAAACAACTCAATTCCTTTCCTCCTATGGAAAACTATTTACTTTGCATTTCCATATATAATTAATGATTTTATTGCTAAATACCTAGACACTAAATTAGTGACTTGAATTAATATAAAATACAAATGTATTAAGTAGAAAGAAAAAAAAATATATATATATATATATATATATATATATAAATATTTGACCACATGTAGCCACTTGACACAGACATCAATGTGTCTTACAATGCAATCATGTCTGACTAAAAGGTGTGATTTTGTGTTTTTGTCTTGAGCGTTTGACCAGTGAGACAGTGGTGTATGCAGTATTATGTGTACTGTGGACTCCAGAGGCAGGATTTTCTCAGGTGTCTGTTTGGCAATGTGTCTGTAAAGAGGTGCACACATGCAGGTGTGTGTGATATGGGTGTAGGTAGTGCAGGATGTGAGCTGTGCATGTTGGCATAATGCTCATTGCCATATTCAATGACTGCTGTTGGAGACACAATGGCAGCAAGGATTGGGGACACTCCCAGCATCTCACCTGCAGGTCCTGCAAAGGTAGGGTCATGCTGCCACACTCTTGGGGTTGACAGCTTGATATACAGTGTTTGTAGGCACACCTTGCAGTGAAGATGTCGATACCCATGCATGCATAGAGGACTTGTTCATCTTTGTTGACATTATGTTGGCCTCACAAGCATACTATGCCTGTCAAGAAACTAGATAGTGCACTGGTTCTTGTGTGACATGATGTGTTTTGGGTACATAACTGTACAGTATGACATGCCTATGACATGTGGCAGGTGGACAAACATTGGCCAAAGGTGGCCAGTCTGCTGCAGTAGGCCTCACAGATATCTCATGTAGAGATCCACCAGTAATCTGTTGAAGAGCAGGATGCATGAAGTGATGTGAAAGTGTCACCTACAATGGCTCACTGCCAGTGTGCTGATTGTTACAGCAAGACTGGGCATTTATTTCAATGGATAATGTACATTATATGCTGGCACTACAAAAGTGCTACTAATCCCCCTCTTGTCAGTTCCCTAGTGACATACCACCAACCCTGAAACAGATGGCAAAACATATGCAAAAGCCAACTGATTGCTAAAGTTGCTAATCAAGGCATCTACTTGGAAAAGGGTATGTGAAGTCTACAGAGCCTTTCATGATGTGGGACAGCTATGTGGATGAACAAACAGGCTGTGTCCTGCTCGTCATCATGGACTTCTTAGTAAGGCTTTGCATGTGATGACAGAAAATGTATCGGATCATGGTATTCTATGTGATAGAGGTGTAGGTGAGACCAGCATTAGTAGTTGTCAGGCACTGTCATTTCTGTGGACCTCCTTGCTTTCCACAGTCATCACATGGTAACTGTGTCCTTCCATTACACACTGCTTTGGTAGTGTCCAACTGCAGAATACCTGTGTAAAACCCCCACCTTATCTTCAAAGGTTATACATATTACATTTCCCTAATGTGTTTGTCTGCACTCTGAACAGACACTTTGGCTGACTCTCTTCTTGGAACATGCTGGAAGCAACTGCAATACTTAGTTACACAAAAGACAACTAGCATGTAGTACCAAGCAGTGTCCCCATATCTCTGAGTCATGGGACATGAAATGCCATGAAAAGAATTAGCATGGATACGAGCAGTAACACTGTCATACACCTACTGACACTGGACCACACACTGCTATCCTCAAGGCCAAATCATGCCTGCCGACTCTAACTGGTAGATCCCATTGAGTGTTACACTATACAGTGGAGGACATGAATATTACTCACTCTACCTACCATGGACTGACAAGGTGTTTGACAATGTTACGCCAGCAGGCCTTGCTGGAAACTGTGTAGGTTATCTGCAGAGTGTTATGTCAACTAGTAGATAGGCAAGTGCCTGACAGCAATAATCTGGGAAGATAGCATTGGAATACCTAAGCTACAATGATGCCAGTCACCAGTGGATTTCCCCTGACATCATTGATGGCATACCCTTTCTAGCCATTCCCTCTCTGCTATCACAGCCATTGTCAGTGCCTTCTGACTGACTACATTAGCAGGTGACTGCATATCAGGAGCTGTTACTGAATCCCACACAGAAACAACAGTTATCCAGGATGGCCTTTGACACACATTCAGTTGCTATCTGAGCCACTGACAAATACTAAATGCCAACAACTCCACAATACTATCATAGGTTCATAGGTAGGTACTAGGCTATTGGCCCTAGGGCCTATATAAGCCTAGCCAAACGGTACCCTGGCTTTTGCCACCTAAGAAAATGATTTTCCTGTGCCCCTGTCAAGAAGTGCCACAGAAGTGATGCCCAGGGTGAATTTATCTCCCATCCAATCATCAAGATTTTTCTTGAAAAGTGCTAATGAGGACCTTTGTTTGATATAGATAGGTAGTTTGTTCCAGAGTATGGGAAGTCTCAGGGACAGGAATCTATCCCTCCAGCATGTTCTGTTTATTGTGGTGACAAGGTTTAGGTGCCTAGAGCATGTAGCTCGGAAGGATTGGGATTTCTTTAAGTGGAGCATGTCCAAAATCTCTGGGTTTGACACAGCTTTGTATGTTAGGCAGATATCGCCTCTGAGTAGCCGATATGTGACAGAGTAAAGCTGGAGTTTTTTGAGACAGTCTGCATAGGGCATCTGTTTGAGGCCAGTAATCCTCTTTGTGAGGTATTTCTGTGGCCTTTCCAGTTTTTGTAGATGTATTGTGAGGTACATACCAAAAGGGGCATTGTACTCTATAATGGGTCTAATGAGTGATGAGTACAGGGGAACAATGACCTCTTTTTTCCTGGATGAGAAACCTTTTCTGATGAGGTGTGCCACGTAGAAGGATTTTCTGACTACTGTGGTGATGTGATTCTCAAAGGAGAGACTACTGTCCACCTGTGTCCCAAGGTCTCATCACACTTTCGGTGTTAGGTAGACTACCACCTATGTGGTAGTTCATGGGTACAGAGTTTTTGCCAAAAGGGATGACAATGCACTTTTTGGCACTGAGCTTGAGGCCATGACTTTGACACCAGGCATCTGTCTCAGTGAGGCCCTTTTGTAGGATGTCCCCATCATTAGGAGTTTTGATTATGTCTCCTAGTTTGCAGTCATCTGCGAACTTTGTTAGCTAAAGACCTTCTGTGTTAGCCTGTACTTCAGAGAAGTAGATACCAAACAGGAGAGGACCTAGGACTGAACCCTGTGGTACTCCACTTGTCACTAGTCTGAAGTTGGATTTAGAGTCTGCTACTTTCCAAGTGTGGGTTCTGTCAGTGAGCAAGTTGGCAACCCATCTTGTGGCATAGGGATTTATACCTAGTTTAGTGAGTCTGTCTATAACTCCAGAGTGGGGGATGGTGTCAAAAACCTTGGAGAGATCTAGATAGGCTGTGTGAACCACCTTACCCTCATCTATGGCTTTGGTGACCACTTCAAAGAAGTCTATCAGGTTTAGGAGACATGATCTGCCTTGTATAAACCCAAACTGGGTAGGGTCCAGAGTTTGGAGATTACCAATGTCATTGTTTATAAGTTCCATGATGATACGCTCCATAGCCTTGCAGACCAGGCTCATCAGGCTAATGGGGTGGTAGTTCCCGGGGTCTGTGGTGGCTCCCCCTTTGTGGAGTGGGATAACCATTGCTGTGCACCATTCAGTGGGCACAAAGCCTGAGGCGAGGCTATGATTGAACATGGTACTTAGGTGGGGTGCCAGTTTGTTCTTTAGTTCATGTAGAACGCAGCCTGGGATGTTGTCAGGTCCCATGGATGCTGTGTTCTTGGCTTTGGAGAGTGTGTTTTTTACCTGTGCAGCCATGATTACAGGTACTTTGCATTCTTCTGGTATAGAGATGGGCCCTTTAGGGGATGAGAGAGGGATAAAGTTAGCACTGAACCTATCTGTCAGGATGTTGGCAATATCAGTTGGTTCTGTATATTTAGTGCCATTGTGCTGTAACTCAGAGCAGATCTATCCTTTGTAAAGTCATCCACTCCTGGGAAATATAATAGTGTCCACACACAACACATTGCAGAGTCATTACTCATGGAGTTATGGACACAGAGAGTAATGTAGCCTTTGCTTTGACTTTCACTGGTTGGTGAGGTGTGGGGATGCATTCAGTGTTGTACAACCTAAACAGAAAGGTCTGTGATGTACCTCTCAGACTGTCATTGCCATACTGAATGTGGCACTCATCACACCTATCATTGTGTACAATGGCACCCTTGCTATGTCACTACACAGGCATATCCTACAGCTGTAGCAGCCACACAGGTTCTATGGTACAGCAATACAAATTGCAGATAACATGTCCTATGGAGTCTGTGTCAAGACCGTATGTTTGTAGTCTGTCTCATAAATGCTTTGTAGGGGATGTGTATGGCTGCCATACAGGGAGGTGTCAGAGCCCACTGTGTGCCTCCCGCATTTCCATGACAGGACTAACACATGTCTTACCTGTCCTACACACCTACACCATCGCCATGGTATAAATAGTACATGCTGGAGAGACAGGTATGTAACACAGACAGTACATCCTATATGTAACAGCCCCCCCCATGCATATGAAGCACACATCTGCTGTGACGCACATCATGTTCAGCTTACGCCATGGCATGTAAAACAAGACGATCATAGCTGTTGTTGAACAAATGTCTGTACTGGACACATGAAATTTGTAGATGGGTCATATCCAGCACCACAGCTTATAGATGTGTTAGCTCCCAAAACCCTGGTGACAATTATTAAGGGTATCAGACTTTTTCAGATTAGGGATGCATGAGTACACTGAATGATGCATTTGTACTTGTTAGCCTCTTATACACACATGGACTTATGGAGCCATGCACCTATTGCTGTACCTTGCTGAGGACCTGTGCTGACATTCTATCCCATGCTGTGACATCTATTGCTTTATTGCCACTGTGTATCCATAGGTGTCTCCAACAGAATCCTGAAACAGAAACAGAAACAGGTCCATGACTCACCTTTCTTTGTGTAGGTATATAGCCATTGCAACATCATACAACATAAGGTACACAAAATTATGTGGCTTACTCATTACAAATGTCAGCATACTATGTCTGTCAGTATCCACTCCAAGTAGCATGGCAAAAGAACACTGCATTACACATGTACATGTTAATTTATATAGTAACCTTGTGCATCAGACACAGAGCTTCATTTCCCTGCATCAATGATGAGGATGACAGGGATATGGCACAGGTATCATCACTTGCATAGGGTGTTGTGTGGGTGTTGGAGGCCTAGACTGACCCAAATGTATGACAGCATGTGTGTGAGTCAGGAAGGGAAGCAAGCAAGATGAACCATGGAAATGGTTGTAGGTGACCAGCATTTGGCAGGGGTGTGTGAGTGTGTGCTTGTACACCGTCAAACTCAGTACTAGCCCTACATGTGTGTATGTTGGACAGCTTTGAACTATGCATGGTAGAGCTGACAGTTCACTGTTTCTGGCCCCAAACATGGGAAGTGGCTCTGCCAGGAGTTGCACTGCTACCTCCATGCCCAAGGTCAGAAGTGGTGCTAGTAACTGACAGTGCTGGGACCATGTCCTCCATGGGAACACCCAGGACCACGAGCCCATGGCCTTCCATGTCTTGGTGTGGACAACACACCCCCTTCTGTAGCACTGGAGGTACTGCCACTATGGGAGCATGATTGTGCATGGCTACATGGCCTCTCAGCAGAGGGGGTTGCTGACCTATGTCCATGAGGCCTACACTCAACTCCAACCATGCATTCCAGCATAAACACTGTACATTGCAAAGCATCGTCTCAGTCCACCTTCTTTCCACTGCATCAGTGAACCGATCCAGAGTGTCACAAATGCGGTGGAGGCAGTCACGGATGTCAGACTGTGCTTCTTCCATAACCCTGAGCATACCTCTGGAGTTCCTTTCAGAACGTGCCTGTGCTGCCATGATGGCCCAAAACATACACCGAGTGAACCATGATGTGACACCTGCAACTGATGGTGGAAGGACAGCAGGCCTCCTATGAACAACCCTATCAATCCTCCTATGTGGAACCTGGCCAGCTGTCTGGCTATGGCCAATGCGTATACTCACTGAAGCCATAGTTGCCACATTTTCCTGTTCAATGTCCCCATCTTCTGACTCTCCAATATCTGTGGCCTCCAGGGACTGGGTATGTGTAGGCATACTGAACTGTGTGCAGTGACAATAAGGGCAGAAGCGTGATGTCAACCTCTAGGGAAAATTCAGCCCCTGAAACCCCCACCTGTGCCTCACTGTGGTCACCATCATCATCAGAGGCTGAAGAGACACTGACATCAGGTTGTGTAGGGGACAGAAACTAAGTCCCCCAGTCACCTGTGATAAGAGAGAAAAAAGCAGTACATTAATACCTACACTATTATGCTCTGCAGTACCATGTGGCAATAAATGTACAGCTCTATACACTGTTGGCACTATTACAGACTTGTTGAAACCACAACATCATATAGTAGGACAGGAGGACATTACTATTCTTACAAATAGCTGTAGTTACTTGTAAATAAAAGATCTTTATACAGCAATCTCATCAGCAAAAATGAGGTACACTGCTGACATTTGTGAAGACTCTGCACAGTTGACACATATGGCAATCTGCAATGTCCTGACAATGCTGTCACATCTATCAGTGTGGTAACACCTACGAGACATACCTATGACTGTAACATGTGTACAGTCTGAAAATATCTGTGCAGTTGGCAATCATGCAGACAGTACACCACTAGAGGCAGCAGGCCTGGGGTGGCATTTTAGGGATTACATTGCTGTAAATCTACATATATAACAAAACAGTGTCCTGCTTACCAGGAGCAGGACCACAGCCTTGTCCAATACCTGACGGACCTGTGAATAGTTGAGGGAGAGGTAATGTCAGTACCACCACATGTTGCACCACAACAAGGTAATACGTCCATATATCTCACATTTACAGTAGCTACTATGTTAATTATTATATCGGTCAATATCTGAGCACTAGAGTCAAACTACAGTTACCCCCCCCCCCCCAAGAACACAGACCTGACACCCATGTAAGAGTATGTACACCTTGACACAAAGAATGCTACACTATTGCAATGGTGATCAAACTAAGCTTACCTGCATGCTCTTCTGCCATGGAAACTGTGGCACCCACATCCACAATGTACGGTGTGATGGATGACTGGGACATGTCATGTGTGCCTAGGTTCACCAGGAATTCCTCATTGGCTGAGAGAGGTTGTTCTGCTGTAGACCCTCCACTGATGACACCATGATTCCTGGCTACATCTGCTGCTCTTCTGCATGCAGCATTGATCATGTCCATTGCACGGTGTTGAACCTGCTCATATGTCCTGCTCTTATGACCTGTGGCATTCATATCACAGACAAGGTTAGCCCACAATGCTGCCTGCTGTTCCCTGTTTTGCCCTTCCTGAACAGCAGGAGTTATTTATTTGACATTTATTTGATATTTGTTAACCGGGTTGGTTCAGCTGGGCCAGGAGCCCATTTTCAGTGGAGACCCAAGGAGAAAAGCTCCATTTACAAAACAATTTAGGATAACGTAGGTAACAAAAAAGAGAAAGTACCATAACCAAGCATAACTCCAAAACATATTAATACAAATATGGATTAAAACATATTTAGATTACTGTAAGAGGATTGCCTCAAATAAATGAGTATATGAATCCCCTATATATATATATATATATATATATATATATATATATATATATATATATATATATATATATATATATATATATACATATACAAACAAGTTATATACAAGTGATCAAACAAGTGATATACAAGTGATCAGATTTCTTGCCTAGGCTTCGTAGGAAGGTATAGATGCTTTCATGAGTTCAGAGGGAAGAAGCACCATTGTTTAAAGGGGAAATATTAGGTAGGTTCTAAGCAGAGACATGATTTACTGTTGAGAAGTGTAGAGTTCATGATGTTGCAGGAGGCCTTCAAGTATATTGTCATTCTCTGCATCTGTGAAATGTGCAAGGCATCTTGGGTACATGTTTCCTAAAAGACAACAGAATGAGAACACATGTCAGGATCACATATGTGGAAGTACAATATGTAGAGGTACAGCAAGAATAGAATGGCTGTCAGTATCCACTGTTTGATCACACATGTCATATGCCACAGCATGCAAACATACTAAGAGTGTGGATACAACAAAGGCACTAGTGATAGTCCACTATTCCCATGTGTGCATGATAGATACTGCTGTATGATCATACACCCAACACTGGAGTCCATTGTAGTGTGTCTCCTAGGGGCTACTCCCCCTAATAATATGTCAAAACAACAGTGCCAAACAAATAGCAGTCTGCTATTATAACCACTATAAAGGGACAGTCCCGTGAGACCAGTGTGCCACACTGACAAAAAATCATTACACCCTTGATGTATTGCACATCCTCTGTAGGTATAACACATCTGGATATCAATGACATATCATTATCACAATTCTAAGAAAGGTTTAATACTGTAACCCCTATTCCCTGTAAGTATAATCAGACATCTGCATCCTGTTGTAAACAAAAATGTTACATACCTGCTGGAGTGCAAAACTCCTCTGTTTATATGTGGTACTATGTATGTTTTTGCAAACACATGCTCTGTGTGCAAAAAGTCTCATACAAAATGATTCCCCATAGCCAGCATGTTTGCCTTTTAACATGCTTCTCATTAGCAGGTGATTGCCTCTTAACCAATCTGTAGTTTTGAAATGCTAATTGCAGCCAACACAGCTGATTTACACCATCATCAGCCAATGACATGCAACCAATGTACAAGATATAAGACCTTCGTGTAGATTAGAAGCCCTTTCTGATATGTTGTGCTGGATATTACTGGAGTGAGAAAATGTGTCATTGCAGAGAGTAGGTCTGTAGCAGCTACTGTTGCATAGGATGTGTGTGCTACAGGCTGCTGCTGCAGGTAATAGGCCTATGCAGAGAGTGTGAACACTTTGGAGGACAACAAGCTGTAGGAGTAACTGTGGGAGCTGTGTCAGGCTTGTTGTAGAGGCAGAGTCAGAGTGAGGGTACCCATTCCACTCCAATTAAGGCATGTGTTTATGGTAAGTATATTAGGAATCTGTATCATTACCAGAGTACTAGGCTACATATTTGCTGTGTCCTTGAGCAACATGGGGATAAATATAACATTATGTCCACCAGTTGGGCAACTGTCAGGCCACGTGTTATAATCTGATACTCATTTGGAATGTGTATGCTGAAAGTCCTTGTTACAATCAGGGGCTTCATATGTGTATGTTAGTTGTGCAGCTTTGCTAATCTGTGCTGTGGTTTGAAAGGATTGTGAACTCTGACAGAATTAAGCCTTATTTGCATTAGCTGAGCTAAAATCCTCTGTGAATGCATATTATAGGTTCATAGGTGTGTACTAGGCTAATGGCCTTGGAGCCTTTACAAGCCTAGCCCATAGAAGTGCCCTGGCATCATGCTGTCCAACATTAGTTCCCAGTGCCTCTATCAAGTATAGCCACTGTAGTGATCCCCAGGATGAACTTTCTATTATCCATCTACTCATCAAGATTTCTCTTAAAGAGGCTCAGCGAGGTGATCTGCTTGACATGTATGAGAAGTCTATTCCAGAGCATGGGCAGTCTCTGGGAGAGGAACCTGTCCCTCCAGCATGTCCTGTTTATTTTGGTAATGAGGTTGAGGTCTCTGGAGTGTGTGGTGCGGAGGGATTTCTTTAGATGTAGCATTTCTAACAGAGCTGGGTCAGACATGGCTTTGTAAGTCAAGCAGAGATCACCTCTAAGTAGGCGATATGAGACAGAGAATAGCTGGAGCCTTTTCAGTCTGTCCATGTAGAACATGTGTTTAATGCCTATGATCCTCTTCGTGAGCTACTTCTTTGGCCTCTGCAGCTGTTGCAGGTGTCTAGTATAGTGCATGCCAAATGGGGCATTATACTTGATGATTAGTGTAATGAGGGAAGAGTAGAGAGAGACGATGACCTTTTTCTTCCTGGATGCAAAACCCTTGTTAATGAGATGTGCCATATAGAAGGACTTTCTGACCAAAGTGACAATGTGGTGGTTAAAAGAGAGGTTGGTGTCAACCCGCATCTCCAGATCTCTTATAACATCTTCAGTGTTCAGTGGGCTCCCATCGATGTGGTAATTAGTGGGAACTGAGTTTTTGCCAAAGGGGATGACGACGCATTTTTTGGCGTTAAGCTTAAGGCCATGGTTTCGACACCAGTCATTGGTCTCAGTGAGGCCTTTCTGTAGGATGTCTGCATCACATGGGGAGTTAATAATGGCTCCCAGCTTGCAGTCATCTGCAAACTTGGTCATCCAGAGTCCCTTTGTGTTGGCCTGGACTTCTGAGAAGTAGATGCCAAACAGAAGAGGACCCAGGACCAATCCCTGTGGGACTCCACTCGTGACTGGTCAGCAGTCTAACTTGGAGTCCATTACTTTCACACTGTGTGTTCTATCTGTGAGCCAATTTGCAACTCACCTAGTGATATAGGGGTTGATGCCTAGTTTGGTGAGTTTATCAATAATTTCCAAGTGAGGAATGGTATCAAAGGCCTTGGCCAGATTGAGGTAGGCTGTATGCACTGCCTTAACTTCATCCACTGTCCTGGTGACTGACTCAAAGAAGTCAACCAGTTTGAGTAGGCATGATCTCCCTTTCACAAAGCCAAATTGCATGGGGTCTAGAGTTTGGAGATTTCCTATATCTTTGTTAATCAGGTCCATGATGATGTGCTCCATAGCTTTACATATCAGACTCATCAGTCATGAGGCGATAACTCCCAGGGTCTGTAGTTCCCCATTATGGAGAGGGATGACTGTTGCAGTGCACCATTCAGTAGGCCTGAGATGAGGCTGTGACTGAACAGGGCACACAGATGTGGTGCCAGTTCACTTTGTAGTTCATGTAGAACACAGCCAGGGATATTATCGGGTCCCATGGAAGCTGTATTCTTGGCCTTGGTCAATGCAGCTTTAACCTGTGCTGCAGTAATGCTGGGTGCCTGGCATTCTTCCGGTATTCTGGTTTGTCCTTTAGGGGGGAGAGAGAGATAAAGTTGACATTGAATCTGTTGGCCAGTATGTTGGCAATATCTATTGGCTGAGTATAGGAGGTACCATTGTGCAGTATCTCAGAGCAAATATGGGTATTGCCATGGAGGTTCTTGATATAGCTATAGAAGGCTTTGTGATTGTTTTTAGTGTCTGTCGCAATTCTGCCTTCATAGCTAGCTTTAGAGGATTTGATGAAGGATCTCAACTTTTTGTTGAGGCTAATAATGGAGTTTTTCCAGTCTTGGGACTTCACCTTTTTTTACAATAGTTTCTTCCTTCTGTTGTAGAGTTTATTAATGGCAGGAGACCACCAGATTGGCTTCCTTTTTTGGGGAGAGTGTCTTGGTTCTGTTGGGTATGGCTAGTTTCATGCATTTATGTACGTGTTCGTACAGTGCATTGGTGTATGATTTGGCAGTCATGCAGCTATTTTCCATTGGCTTGGGTGCCTTGAAGTTAGCCACCTCTGTTTTTAGGAGTCTAAAGTCAGCTTTGGAGAAGTTTTTTAAGGTGGTTATCTTTGTGGGGGGTGTGGGTGAGATGCGGATTTCCATGGTGATTAGTTTATGGTCGTATCTGACCAGAGAGAGATTGACTGTTGGTGTAGGGCAGCGGTCACCCATGTTAGTAATAACCAGGTCAAGGATGCTGATTCCTTTAGTGGGGGTAAGCATGAGATGGTTCAGGGCATTAGAATTTATGAATTCCAGGAAGCATTGGGCCAGTGTATTGGTGCTTGAGTTGAAGTCTCCTAATAAGAGAGTTTTGGGTTGGACCTTGATAGATTCCTGGAGTGAGAGTCTAGGGACATGGATGGGGACCTACAGCAGGCTATGACCTGGATCCCCATCTTACCCAATGTTAGTTGTACCTGAAGTATCTCACATGCGTTATGCTGGGCTACTAGTCCGGAGGTGTGCATATCCTTTATGAATATGGAAACACCACTGCCTTTGGAGCTTTGGTCCATGTTTCGGTGATGAAAAGTGTGGAATGAGTTATAGCCTGGCAGTGCAGGGGTGCTTTCTGCCGCTTTAAACCAGGTCTCCGTTACAGCAGAAATGTCAATGTTCTCCATTTTGAGGAGTGCTTTGAGCGAGTATATCTTGAGATTTAGACTTCTAGCATTGAGCAGCATGACCCTGAGATTGCATTTATTTATAGCTAATATGGTGGTAATTTGGTGTTTGGAACACCACCTAAAAAAGGCACTATATGGGTGGCAAGGCTCTTAGCCAGTACCCAGGAAACCCAGGGGTGGCAGCTGCAGGCCATCTCTGGCAAAGCATCGAGGTCTGTCAATCATGCCATCCCAAGCCAACAGATACTAGATCCCCTTAGAATGACAACAGAAACTTAGCCAATTGTTGAAGTCAATCATTTTTTGTTTGTACTGTGGTATCATTCTGGCTGATGGTAGGATACTGCTCAGGGCTAGTGTCATACCTGCCTGGGCCACATAATCCGAGAACTCCACCATGTCTCTTTTCATGTAGCCCAGGGAGGTGCATCTCAGGTTATTCACACCCACATGGACAATGACAGTCACTTGTACTTGTTGTGGAGAGACCTGAGTGCATGTGTTATGTGTTGGATTTTGGCACCTGATAGACAGCTGACTGTTACCTTCTCCTTATTCAACCTAGTGAGTGGGACATCTGTGTGCCTCACTATTGATTAGTGCATTGGGCAAGGTGTTTAGCCTTAGGGGCTTAGGTTGAGGGACAGACTGTGGAGGTGAGCTAGGTGTCCTGCTGTTTGTGCTGTGTTATGGTGGTTGAGTGTGTTTCTGTCTTGGAGGTCTCTGCTGTTTGGGTAAATTTCTATTGACAGCCTCCATGAAGGTGGGTGTGTGGTTTGTGTTTTTATGTGAGTGCTGTGAAGGTGGGTGTTCTGGAGGGCTATGTGTTCCAGATGGGTGTGTGGTTTGTGTTTTTATGTGAGAGCTGTGAAGGTGGGTGTTCTGGAGGGCTATGTGTTCCATATGGTGTGGTGTGCTGCAGGTGTTGACCTTCTCCTCTTGACCAGCAGGTCTAGTCTTGGCTGGAGAGTGCATAGCTTCCAGTTTAGTGATATAAGTGCATCTCTCACAAGTCTGAGTGTTGGGAGGTAAGAAGAGAGGGATGTCTGTGTACATGAGGCAGTTGCTGCACTGCCTCATAATGCCCAAGTGCACCAGGTTAATAGGAGAAAGCACAGGGAACTGCCCTTTAATCATGCCAGGAGTGGTGGTCATAACTACTAAGTATGAGCTTTTTCTGTGAAGAACGACTAGTGCTGATGGCACTTTGGCGTGCTACAATAATTGCTACAAATACCTGTTGAAGTGCAGTGTGATTAGGGTATTTGAAGTGCAAGACACAAAGAACTGGCACCAGTGATAGTTTGCCTCAGCTCGGCACTGCAGTGCGGAGCTTAAACAAGCACAAATCTACACAAACACGGACTTTTAAACCAGAAAGTTGAAAGGGATGCAAAAACTGCCCAAATGGCCAATAAACTACAATTTCTGGGCCAGAAACCACTCCTCTTGTGGTAGATAGGCTACCTATTGCTTACCACTCCCACTGATAAGCTAGAAGGCTTCCTTCCAACACAGAAAGGCTTGGGGGGGCTCAGAAGCTTACAAACAGTCCTGGCTACAGCAAATCTGTATCTGGACTAGACTAGTTACAGGAAAGGCAAGAAACAAGCATAAACATGGGCTTTTAAACCAGAAAGTTGAAAGGGATGGAAAAACTTCCCAAAAGGCCAATAAACTATAATTTCTGGGCCAGAAACCACTCATCTTGTGGTAGACAGGCTTACCACTCCCACTGATAAGTTAGAAGGCTTAATGCATGATGCGACACTTTATGGATTATAGCTTTGCTGTAGGGATATGTAAAGTGTGTTCCTATCTACAGCCCTGTGACTTCCATCAGTGACAAGCAGACATTTCATTTGAAATGTATTGTGTGGATAAAGAGTGCATGACTCAATCATTAATTGCTGGCTTCACAATAATGTAATTTAAATTTTACATACAACTGGATTTGAACCCAAGACTGTTTATGGCAAAATGTATTGTTTGCAAGGCATTTAACAGACTGAGCTACTGAGTCACTGTTACAGCAGGTATATTTTCAAGATGTAAGTATACATATACAGGCTGTGACATACTTTTTTTACAGCCAACATTATGTGCATAGCTTTATATGGATGTATTTCTCCACCTGGGTCCCATTTGAACATGTATTTTGCCAGTAATGCCTTAGCAGGTGTATTTGTAAATGTTGCTGATAAAAGGGGACATTTGCCTGCTATTACAGACCTCACTTTCATCCACTATTCTGTGTTTGATTTTCAAATGTTGTAGTCTTGTACCAGATGTCAAAGTGCACTCCCAATTTTTCCATTTATCTTTAAGCAAGTTTGCACGATGTGGAACAATGCACAGCTCTGCATAAACATGCTTAATGAGTGTGCCTTGCGATTACTATGTTTTGCTTAAAACAGCTGTTTTAGTTAACAGCTGTGTGGCATGGCAGGTTAATGAAGTGGTCTACAGATGCAATGGTCTTGGGTTAGAAATAGGGGACATGTGTTATTTTGTATGTTTATTATTTAAAACACATATATCAATATAGCTCCATTTAGCTGAGCCTAGCAAAGCTGCTTAATGGGGTGAGTCATGCAGTGTCACACTAAAAATACATAAAGAAAAGAAAAATGAGGAGATAGGAAAATGGAGAAATGGGGTGCAAGCAGGGGGAAAAACATAGTGAAAGGCAGGTAGGTATGTGCAGGAAGGGCATAGGAAAAAAACATTGTTATTCATTTCTTGTACAGCAACAACTGCACATTTTGAAAGAATTTATTGCTGACTTTGGACTCTAACCCCAGAGAGAGGAGTGAGGAGAACATAATTGCGTTGTTAAGCCAGTTGGACCAAATTATGTGTGTCCAGTGGACATGTGTGCGAAATGGAGAGCTATGTATGGGACATTTTTTTTTTTTTTGGGGACAGGTGCCCATTTGTTTTTTTAAGACGAGAATAGAATGTTGGGGAAGGGACATAGGTACATGTGGAGGTGGTTAGTTAGGTGAAGAAGCTTTTGCAGACAGAACACAGGGGTGGTGTGTGACACAAGAGGGGGTAAACACCTTGGATGGGGATGGTGCCATGGAATCTCAGTTAAATGTGCCTCTACAAGGTAGCAGCGTGAATCACATTCCCACTCATTAGACTGTCAACACTATTCCATCACTGCCACTGTCAATGGTGGAGGATGGGCTCCTGGGTGAGCCTGCCCCAACAGGGTGTCCAGGGTGCTCTCCTTCTGACACAGGCATTGTGCAAACCCATGGTAGACAATCCTGCACACCAAACCCGACAGTTCATCACTGGTGACAACTCCCCCTCCACCACCACTCCCAGAGGGGGGGTTCTGGCACCGTCCCATAGGGCAGTACTACCCAATGCTGCAGGTAGTGCAGCGGCAGTAGGGAGGGCACCACCAAGCTTGGTTCCAGATATGCTGGGTCCTGGTGCCAAGGTCAGAGGAGGCAAGGTAGGCAGATCATGAGGAACCAGCCGACCTTGATGCTCTGTAGTAAAATAGTTATAACAATATGTTAAGCTTAGTAATAACCAAACCAATGCTAGTATTAACAGAATGGAACATAATATTTATTAATTCAAATGCATATTAAGGTATATTATGTGTAACACAACATTAAGTAACATAACAATAAGTATGTTAACAGCAAGCCAGTATGAATTAAACCATAAGGCCAATAAAACAGTTTAACAAAATATGTTAATATTAAATCATAATAATAAATAATAATAAATTAAAGAAGATAAGGGGTGGGGAGAGAGAAAAGCATACCATTAGTTACCTCGCAGGTAATATTACTACACAGAGTACTACTACATAGTTTCATGGGTGTGCAGTGTCAGTTGTGAGTACGATGACTACAATTCTTTTATAGCTGATGTAGCATGTACATACCTCTCATGCTGTTAGCATGGGACAGTATGGGCCAAGCACTAACAAATGCAGGTACACAGCTACACAGAACAGTTTCACATAATGTGGACTTACATAACTACCAAGGTGTTCTGTAAACAGATTTGAAAATATATTGCATTCCAGGTAATCATTTATGTGGTAATCATGGAACAGACAGATTAGGCAGTTGTAATTACATTTCAAAAAATCAAGACAGTTGAGAGATATGTTTGTGTACATTAAGTAAACTAGACAGCCATCATGCCTTAGTTGGCAGGCATGGGAGCAGAACCCAAAAGCTGTGACTGCAGAAGACATCTGCAAATAATGTAACAACTGACTGCAGCAACTTAGAACAGACATGCAATGAATACAGCCCTAATGCAAATATTAAGACAGATTTATGTAGGAAAACACAATGCTGCTTAACACTTTATTGGTACTGCTGTTTATTATCTGTGAAATTTACACACAATATCTGCCCATAAAGTGGGCTACCTCACCCATATATATTTTGTTCTTGGAGTGGGAGGAAAGAGAGCATTATGCGACTGAAACTGGTCTGGAGAGAACCTAGAACCATACTATGAGTTGAGCAATACATTATTCAGGCCACTACTTTTGCAATCTACAATTATTGCAGTTTTACAATTGACTGCAGCAAACTTACCATACACATACAATAAATAGAGCTCTAGTGCAATTATGTTATGACACTACAATCTTGCTGTACACCTTTTTGCTTACTGTTATTGGTATTGTTTAGTGTTTATTGCAATACAGTTGTTATTGTTCAGTTATTGCACTACACTTCTAATTGCCCATTTATTGCACTATAGTTTGTATTGTTTATTCTTTATTACAGTACAGTTTTTTAATCTTTATTATTTATTGCACTACAGTTAGCATAATATAGCCATACTTACCACACTCACTGCACAACCTGGCCAAGTGCCCAGCATGGGACTGGACATTACGAGCCCTCTCAGCTGCAGCTGTTGGGAGAGAAGCACACCATCATGCATACCAGTTTTGCACAGATTCAGCTTGTATTTTAGTAGAATACTGGAAGAAATACTTAAATATTTCTGGGGCATGCCCATCCCTTGCCTCTTGGACACAGGTGTCCAAAGTTCCCCTTTTTCTATGCTTCAGGTCATCATAGTGGTGACAACAGTAGCACTGGTAAGGTCCCTGACCAATCAATCCCAGGCCTCAACCTTACACTCTCAGCCCTGGTAACTACCCTGCAGCAGCCTAGGTTCATAACTGAGTATCTGGAGTCCAGTATAGACTCTGGACTTCTGCACACCCCATCTGTGCACCTAAAAGCATGCACCCTCTCCAACACCACCTGGCATACTGTCAGATGGACTCCAACAAATGCTGCAAAATTCCCACCTTTTGCCCTTAATATAAGCTCTTTTCCTGCTCTTATATGTCATTCAGCAACATTCAAAAAGGCACTGCATTGCTTAGCATCACGCAAACCAGCTAAGTGGAGCTGACCATTGCAAAAACTCTCACAACTGAGGTTTTAGCAAAGCTTAGCAACACGGAAACAAAACTGGACATTAATCATGGTTAAGCAGTACTTAGCATTGTGCAGCTCTTCCAAATGTAAAAGTTATGTTTGTAAATTAAACAAAAATTTAGATTACATTAAACAAATAGTATGTCTGCTAGGGACTAGAACCAAGGACCTATGAAGCTTTAGGCTGTCACTCTACCCATTTAGCTACTTGGATAGTATACAAGCTAGTGTACCTTTATATATGCTACTAAGTTACCATGGTGCATCATGCAAATGGGCTTAAACAAAGCAGAAATAATTAATTACATCCCATTTCTACTTATAGATGCCTGGCAGGTGTCTGCTGTCTATGTCTAAGTGTGGCTTAGCATTGCTGTGCTCTACTCAGTGCCACGCAAACAGATATTAAAAAATTTAAAAAAAAGACATAAAAACAACATATATCAGAATTAATTACATCTGTTTTTTTTTATTTTTAGATGTCTGGCAGGTGTCAGCAGTTTATGTGTAAACACCACTTGGCATTGCTGTGCTCCACTCTGTGCACGAGAATGGACATTAACTAAAAAAAAATAATAATTCAACAAAAATTAGACATTTAAAACACAAACTATTAATTCACAGCACATTTCAACTGCAGCAGGAAACATTACAGGGAGCTTCACCATGTACATAACATTTGACCAGCCTCAACACTTCTGCCTACATGGATTCAATATCGCTGCTACTATGCTCTTCCTCGGCAACACGCCATGATTAATATGCATGGCACGCTACTGAGGAGGAACCATGGCTTGTATAAATGGGTACATTCCATGTAGGCTCTACATGGAGCCTACATGGATTTTATTGAATCCTGGGGGAGGGGTGTCTTGCCTACTTTTCATGATAGGATGAATGAAGGGACACTAGCTAAACTGTGAACAAGCAGATATATACATTTCAAAACATGCAAAATGGTGCAGCCCTTTATGGTGTGATAGTCTCTCAGCCTTGCATAAGATCTAAAGTATTTAAACTGTGCCAATAACTACTACTGTGGTACTTTAGCTCAGAAAATTAAGACTATAAACTACAAAGTGACCTTAATTCTGTACACCTGGGTAGAGTCCTTTAGCCTTCGTTTGCCTCCTTTGTAACTCTCAGTATGTCATTTAACAAGAAAATGTTGTGCAGCTGGCCATGAAATGAACTCCTTGCAACACGTGTTTACCTAGTTAATACATAAGAAGTATAACAAACACATATGTGATGCATTAGAATGCAGTCCACAAAATGTAAACAAATATGGTAACATAATCATAGCTGCGGAATACTTTTGCATGTCAGTGAAAAAAGGAAACTACCAAATATACAAATCTACAACCTGCAAGATGGAAAATATGATTTTGCTCTATATCTGTAGAAATGCAGCTGTTTACAGCAATGTACTTTCCAAAAATCATTACTTTAATTACTAAGGTATCTAACAGTTAGATGCCTTCAATGTATGTGCATTTGAAAAGGATGCTTTGAAATAGCCAACCCACTTGGCTAACAAACAAATGAATGAATAGATAAATGGATTTAGAAAAGTAAAGGTTAACATTATAGTTGAAGGTAGACCTTATTCATGTCAAAGGAAAACAGATAAGGCAGTTTACTTAAAATGCTGGATTTCATAGCTTACATTTTATACTTTCGTGGACATTTTTGCATACTTTGGTACAGTTTTGATGAAATAAAATAACATTAACATTTATCACAATAAAATAAAACTAAGTTAAAAGAGTAATAAAGCATTAGCTGTGCAAATTCTAATTTTAAGCAAATAAATGATTTGCATATGTCTTGTGCTTGAAACGATCTGCTGCGTACTTGTTATACCTGGCAGATCACAGCAAACAATCCATATCAGGAAACAGATGCATCCTTTCTATACTCATTAACACTGCATTTCACAGTTGATCTGTGTCTTAAAACCAGTAAAGCTTGAAGTAACATGCAAATATTCACAAGATAAAATATATAATTGGGATAAGACACAAAAAGAACAAACCTAGTTTACAGAAAATCCATAAAAAGAACATAAAAGAAAGTCAACATAACATCACAATATGCCACAATATCTAAAAGCAAAGTAGCTACAACATGAATCCATTTTACCATCTCACATTTTAAACAGTTTTCTGAACATTTTATACTGACACAGCATTGGATGCGTGCTACTTCACTATGCGGAACATGTACAGATATGCAGGGTGTTACACTTGAGTGAAATGCTTTATATACTAACCAAAGTACAGAAGCTTAGTTTTGAAACTAACCAATGCCCGCTTAAGCAGTCTATGGCTTATAGGTATGTGTTTATAGCGTAATAGTAACAAATGATACATAGAACAGGAAATATGGGATTTGAAATGTAACTTTAAAGCTGTCCAAAACCATCTTTTGCCTGAATCTGTAAGCACTAGAGAGGGCAGCTGTCTAGATACATGATTGCATCTTGTCTGAATTAATAATTCAGTAGATTTTCTTCTTATTCTGAGATTCATGCAATCCTGTAGTGAGAAGGTTAACAGTTAAATGAGACAGGATGGTGCAGCCTCCAAAGTGAAGAAGATAGAAAAGAAGGTTTGATTCCCCAACATTGTGTTTATAATGTGTGCATATTACAATCACATTGTGCTGATATTGCAATAATAAATGAAACCTGGATTAGTGATGATTATAGAAACACCAAGTTTTAAAAGTTATAGGGCAGAGACTTACGGTTGCTGCAAATTCACTGGAGGATCAAAGAAGCATGCAGTGTCATGCCCACAGTTTAAATAACCATGTGCTTGGTGGCAGGAGAAGTGATGTGTGTTGTGCTTGGTGTACAGTACATACTTACGTAAATACAATATGTAGTAGTGTACTATAGCATGGAGGTAATCCTGAACACTGTTGTAGTCACTCGTATTTTCCAGCTTGTTTGTTACATAATGCTTCTTAGACACTGGTAATAGGAGGTAATGGTCCACACACACACACACACATATACATACATACACACGCACCCTAGCCAAATTAATAAAGACATTTTGTACACTGCATTTTCACTACCACTAACATGCCCACTGGGCATCCTGCTGCAGATGCCTGCCATACTGCCAACTGTGTCTTGGTGCATTGAGGGTTAGGAACATTACCCCCCCCATGCACTTGGTTATTGGAACTCTTGAAATGACATTGTGCACTTTTCAGGTCAATTGTTGGCCATCGAATGGGCTAACCATTGAACAGCTGAAGATAGAACAATAAGCTTAGAAAGTTCATTCACTGAACTTTAATTTCATTGATAGGGTAAGTAACGACCTATACAACACTTCCTGTCTCATACACAGAAGTGTTTAAAACCCCTTTTCTCTATTGTAGTGTAGTCTCAAAGTTGGTATATATAGTAAGGGGGTGTGGGGGTGAAGACCCCCATGTTGTGGGGTGTGGGGGGTGAAGGCCCCCACCTTGGTGGGTTTGAAGCACTTCTGTGTGTGAGATGAGGAAGTGTTGGACAAGTAGTTACTTAACCTGTCGATGAAATGAAAGTTCAGTGAAGGAACTTTTGATGCGTATTGTTCGATGTTTAGCCATTCCATGCGTATCCCATTTGATGGCAGAACATACACCTGCACCTCTCTATATCCATAGTGAATTTGTGATAGCCATATGTCTCTATGACTGTTTCACATCAGCCATACAATTCATGGATTGGACAGTCTAAATTGGCAATATGTGTGAGTGGATGTCTGTGTGATATGGAAGAATAACTGTGGCAGGACTAGCCACCCAGCTGTGTGAATATTGGCTCTAGATGATTGTCACTTTTAAAGTGACACTCCAACCCCATTTGCAAAAATGGGAAAATGTGGTTATGGTTGGCTGGATGCCCCCCAACCAAATGTACCCACATGGCAATGCCTGACCAACTGAAAGCCTGAATGCAAGAATATTATAGTATTAGTGGTGGAGACTGAATGCTAATTAAAGAGGGTATCAGAGATGATGAAGTATATTGTACAAATAATGCAAACAACAGCAGTGATTTGTGTGTGCATTTACTTAAAAGTTCTAACACTTACCCACTATGAAGATCTACAGACCACTAAGGACAAAGAAGTGTAAATTAGAAGAAACCATATACTTTATATCTTCAGTTAATTCACACAAACAGGTATAATTATGGGAGGCCTAGACATCCAAGATGGCTGCGCACTGATCAACAGCTTATTCTCAGCCCTCCCAATGTGAAAAGAGAAACCAAGAGATAAGCACTAGTAATTCTGTGAGTTTTAGTAAAATTCAGTTACTGGCTAGTACGTAAACTGCCTGAATGCCAGCAAAGAAGAAACTTAGAGAGCCTGAAAGAAAATCAGTTAGAAAAGGTGAAGAGGAAATACTGCGTTTTGAAAAAAGTCTGTAATAAGGCACATATATAAGAATACAAGACATCCTAGTAGTCTTGGTTCTTACATGGCAATCAGTCTATAATCTGTCATGAGAAAATTACAGAAAATGTTACTTCAAAAGCTCATAGGAGAGGTAATGGTAGTAGGACAGTTTAATATCTAGCAGCAGGCAAGACAGATCGGTGACAAGTAATCAATATTTGTACAGTAATTGAGCAATAGAAGGTTTATGTCAGGTTGATGTCATCTGAAATAGGTCACATTAGGCCTTTTCTATAAACTGGTGAAGTGGTTCGACAAATGATTAACAAGAAGGACATGGTTGGTAGAATTAGACAGCTATGGGAGTGACCTTAAGGCTACAGTCATGGTATTCATCAGCGATCAGTTCTCAGTCCACATGTTTCACTTGTAATTGATAGACAGAGTTTCTCCAGGATGGCTATAATATAATTGAGCTTAAAATTGGTAAAACTGTTACTGAATCACTGTAGCACTGCTTAGACAATTAAACAAGACTATTACCAAGGATAAGACAAAATCCTTTGTAAAAGTCACATTGATGAACAGTACTGCATAACAGATGCAGTGACTGTGTCTCTCAACACCTACAAAAATCTTAGTATTTCAATTGATAAGAACTTCAGTTTCAAGGCATGTATAGTCTAGTAAAGGAAGATTATAAATTGATCAGGTGTTGTGGCAGATATATCAGATCAAGGGCAGACATTTATGAAAAGTATTTTTTTGTAGTTTGTTAAGACAAAAACTGGAATTCAGTAATTATATTTGGGTAATGTTTTCAAAGGACTATCAAAGGAAGCTTGAAACAATTCAAAAGGAATTTACAAAGTTATGTAAAGAAGTAGATGGACTGCATTATGACAGACGACCAAGTATTTCTGGAATTATTTTCAATATGATATAGACACGTTAGGAGTGAATGTATTCAGATCTATAAAGCTATCAACAATGATTTAATGTGAGAATGTTTAGATCTATGTAAAAATTCATATATTTTAGAAATTACGTTATTCAGAACAAGGAGTAAAATTAATAAAACTGGAAACCATTTTTCTGCAAAACTAGTTGGGCATTAGCAAGCGCTTTCTGTGTGCCTACAATATCCATTATTTTAATAAAGCAATTAATGAAGATTATAACGGAACTGTTACCTCCTCTAGGCAGGTAGAATGAGTTACAGTGCCCAAGCATTTGCATTGTGCTGTATGCGAGGTTTTATTGTTATTACACTTTTCAGCTTAGTCACCCGACACTATCAGGCTTCTGTTTTGTTTTTCTTTTTAACATCTTTCTCAGTTAACTAGACTGATCCTTCTCAGGTTCTTTTAGGCACTGACCCTGGGTATAACAGCAAAGGTAAATGCAATTTGTGCATGTGTGTGTGTGTGTGTGTGTGTGTGTGTGTGTGTGTGTGTGTGTGTGTGTGTGTGTCTGCATGCATCCACGTGTGTGTGTCTGAGTGTAAAAGAATTTTACTCCCATTAGAAATTCACTAGAATACCTGTAGAATACCCTGCAGATTCCACACAGAGAATGACAAGAACTCATGAATAAAAAACAATGCCTTAATTACTCACTTCATGAGATGCACAGATCTTAATTAAAAATGTCTGTAACAGCTTCAGGATACCCTACATAATTTTTAGCATCTAATCCTGAAGTCCATGTCTGTCGATCCACCATGCCCACTTCATGGAAGACTGTTATGATGCTTGAATGAGTGAAAGCAGAATCAGAGAGGCCACACATGATTCAAGTTAATGGGGCTTCAACAAAACATCAAATTATCTTACAATGATCATGCAATGATTAAATCATTTAGTACATTGATTAGCATAGCTTTTTAATCAAGATTTTAAATGTTTCAATCATTATAGAGCCATTATATGATATTAAATACAACACTTTGTTGAACCTCATTGACTTGTTGAACCCTGCTGACTTGAATGGAGCGCACCCTTACGTTAGTTTATTATCTAGTCAAAATCTTCATTCTTTTCACAGAGAATATCTTTAAGCTGCTACATATGCTACAATTCAAAAAGTTCAGATATTTTTTTGATGAGGCCAAGTACAACCACGCTGATCTCAGCCATCATTGCATCACAGCTACCCTCTAACAAATATCACATGGTAACATATCCAAAAGCTAGTAGAAAATTGTTTTTATTTTTATTCTGTTTCAGTCTGTGAATATGTGGACTGTACTATTCCATCTCTAGTCGTGAATACCCTATAACTTGGATTGTAGGTTATGTTTCACTCATCTTACTTTTTTTAGTTAACTAATATAGTTTATCTATTATTTTCTCCATATATTACTTAGTGTCTTTGGTGTCAATGTGAGCAGATTTCAGTGATTCTCAAAAAAAAATCTGTGTTTGCAAAATGTTCTTCTGAAGACAGTGTGATGTTATACTATTATAGTTTCTTCTATTAATTTTATCTATCCCTACCTGAGCCTTATTTCAGTTCATCTACAAGTATTTCCAAAGCTATACCCCTGGTCTGGCCTGAAAGTTACAGAGTACCTGCAAGACCTCCTGTTTTTTTTTCTCCAAATCAGTATAATAGCTGCAAATTCCCAAATCATTTTCAATTGTCATATGGCCATCTCTCATTAAAAACTAGAAGCAGTTCATAATAAGAAACCATCCTCTGGTACCACTTGTTACACACACACACACACACACACACACACACACACACACACACACACACACACACACACACACACACACACACACACACACACACGTGTGCATACACACAGTCGGAAATAAATGTGCAGCACAGACTCTTTACATTAAGACTAGCTCTGTAAAGTACAACTGTCAAAATTAACAACTAGTCCAGGCTAGAAACTGTTTCCAAGAAAACTCAGTCAATCTGCACCCCTCACATTCCTCAAAGACATTAGTTCAGAAAAAGAGTAAATGGAACATGTTAAAGGGCCTGGCACATACATTTTACAGTTAAAACAACTTGTCCCCAAATTTTTATTTATTTATTTTATTTTTATTTATATTACATTTGTTGACCCGGTTTGTCTGGCTGAGCTGATAGCCCTTTTTCAGAGGAGGCCTGGGGAGAAAAGCTCCACATTATTTATACATAAGCAAAATTGCACAAAGAAAGTATTAACAATGCTTAAGCTCAAATTATACAAAAAAGTCTAACATTCTAACTAAAGAAAAAAAAAAAGTACAATCATTAATAATGTATAAAGGTACTGAGTTGACATTACATTTGGAAATATATTAATATAGAGACAGAGAGAAAAAGATGGATGCGATTATTATAAATATAGTCAGGTTGTTGTAATATGAAAAGATATGCAGAGGCTATTTTAGTAAGGATGAATGAGAGGGAGTAAAAGACAAAAATTATAAATGAATGAAAAATTATAAATTATAAATGGGTAGCAAAAATAATAAAGTAGAGGCTTTACAGCTATAACTTTTATATCTTGATCTGGCACACATGGGGTAAGTCCTTATCTGGGCATATCAAGCAAGTGCTCTTACTGCTGCATAATGTTCTTTTAGTCCTAGTTTAACTCTGACTTTTTATCACTAATTAAATTGTCAGTTTTAGCTACACTCCATATATTGACAGTGATTTGCCAAATGGACAATAAATAACTTTTTATGACTGAAGAGAGTCTCATATATGGCTAGAGAAGGCTTCAGCCCTACTCCACTGTGAGTAATATAAACAAAAATGTCCACACTTGCTTTTCAAAGGAGTAAAACCAATGTACGGAATAACAAAATAAATATTGATGTCTAAAAACAAGCATGAGCACTTGTTGAACAATTTATTTAGTCCTTTCAACCTTCACTAGAGTGTCCTTCAGAATAACGTTCATTTTCAGACATCAACCTGTTTTTTGTTATTTTGCCTTAACTAATATTACTAACTCCATGGTCACAAAACCTCAAAGCAATTTATGTAAACTCTTAGCAACTGTATTGTTGCTGAAATGGGCTTGGTCAATGAAATGTTGATGAAAAAGCAACTCGGTCAGAAAAAATAATTGTACCATCCATAATTTTAATTAATTCAGAACTTACTTAAGCACATTTATTAGGTCACAGTACCGTCTTAGTCAACTCATCACAAGTTCTGATGCTATCTCTTCATTTCCACTCGGACAAGTAGCACAAGGACTATCTCATTCACTTATAGGTTCATAGGTTAGTACTAGGCTAAGTGCCCTTGTGGGCCATTTTAAACCTAGCCAATTACCCCATGTGAGAATCAAACTCTGCACCTTGTGACTGTAAGGTAAACACCTTAACCATTATGCCAACCTCCCTCCCCTATGGGGATTACTCACAGTTTTCAGTGGCTGTCTTTTACTCTATGTACCCTGTCCTAAATCCACTTAAGTTGAAAATATAGTCTTAAATGATAAATCATAGGCAGCATCTCTTTCAACAAGAATAACTGCATATTGATTCCTCAGCTCAAACTTCCACATCTTCCATAATGTATCTTTAATGATCAAATACCTGGGGCATAGCAGTAATACATCGTATCACTCCTCCCACTGTCTAAATTATATCTCAATATCACCTTCTCGTACATTCTCATTGAATTTGCGAGGGTAGCAAATGTGATCCTCAGAACAGTGACACTAAAAGTATGAAAAGGACAACATTTACTGAGGTTACAGTACCTCTGAGAAGTCCCCTTACTTTAGTTAAGGCAATTTTAGAGTTAGCTTATATAAACAGTAGGGGTGTGGAGGCACAGCTGGTTTTCAGTGGTTCACTCCCTTTCAAAAATGTTTTAATCACATTGCAGCAGGTTTTGCCATTTGTTGGATGTTATTTTTCAGTTCACAATGTATTTTTTTCATAGTTGCATGACCTGAAATTACAGGTCTGCACCTTGAATAAAGAATTGTTTCTTCTTACTGTATCAGCTGTTCAGGAGTTCTGTTCTTGGTGTTTTCTGCATCCATGCTCTGCTTCAGCTTCAGATTTCTTTGAGTGCTCAAAAACTAAGCACTCTGAAAAATAAAAAACAGTGATATATTAAACAGTATGACACAGAGAGAAAGAAATATTCTATGGCAACAATACAGATTGTTGCATGCAGCTGTCACTAGACAGGATCAAGGAAATATGCCTAGAAGGAGCTCCTAATGCAGGCCAGAGGAGAACACATTCTAAAACATCAAGTCAGTTGAATCCAGTGGATCAGAACTAGAAGAGGCAAAGCACCAAAAACTAGTCACAAGCTCTGCCCTAGGAACTACTAGTAGCCTGTGGCTGGTACTACAAATACCCATAATGGGCAATAATCAACAGTTAGCTCTTTTTCCAGTAAGTGGGATCCAAGTCATATAGGGACAAGAAGGCCCAAAGCAACATTTTAGAAATGACAGGAAAATACATTAGAAGCCGGTGTAATCTCCAGAGAATGAGAGCAAAATGTTGCTAATGAGACATACTAGTGAGCAGTTGTGCTGAGTTTTGCAGCTACTTTACATGCTCACTCAATTTTCCAGAAATCTCATGGTAAAAGGCAATAGATCACTCCAGGTGATGAAAAGAAAACAATTTATAAGGCGACACAGAGCCTCATGAAGCATCAAGGGTTATTCCTGGCAGTATTCCACAGCTGAAAGCAAGATGCCGTAACCACAGCAGACACTTGGTGCCTCAGTGTCAGGCAGTCATCAGTGGTGACAATAAGATCTCACACACATCGGACTGAAGCACCAGCTTATACCACAAATATAGAAAATGAAAGATTAAAGCGGCAAAGCAGAGGATACTCACAAAGTGGCATGTGTAAACAAGGTTCCATGTTAGAGATATTCAATTTCAATCAATTAAAAGTAAGCCAGTGATGAGCAGACTTCAGATCATCTAGTAAAGGATGTACACTTTCTGTGTATTCCTTAGAGGAGGCAGAGGTACAGCTCTATGACACCTGCATAACAGTGGTGAGATAATTATTTCCTTCTGGTAAGATCCCAAAGGACAGCAAGGACTGACATTGTGAAAAAAACAACATGATGGAGTGGAACTCTGCATCCCATCAGGTATGATCAAGAAATGTTTGCATAAGAAATACCCCAGGGTAATTACAAGCAAGTAGGAAGCAGACTGATCTAGCACCATACAGGGCAAGGCGACTGAAAGAATGCAAACAATCGATTGGTAGTCTAGGATTGAAGGTGTCAAATACTGTAGGTAGAGCAAGTAAGATCAGTTAAAACTAAAGGAAAATTATCTCTTACCATCAGAATACTATTTACTACTATAATGACTACAGTCTCTGTACCGTGATGAGTGCAGAAACTATATTAAGAGGGTCCATAAGTCTACATACTGTTAGATGAATTTCTCTCTGAACATAGCCCACCTTCTCAATACAATAACATTACCCAAAAATGGGAGGTCTGAGAAATTACTGAGACTATGGGGAATCAATCATTTTTTTTTCTTTTCTTTTTTTTTAAATAAGGACAAGGGTAACTAAGGCCTCTAAGTAAAGATGGAAAATTCCTGAGAACTCAGTCAGGACTCCAAAATCTGATAAATATCTGGTGTGAGAACATCCAGGCTGGCAATAACTAATCTAGGTAGGCAAGACTCTAGCCTGCATGTTGTAAGATACATCCTTCTTAGCAGGTCCTTGAGCTCATCATAATCTAACACATGAAACACTGTCAAGAACTAGATAATATACTCTCAGCCAGGACAAAAGTCTAGCCTCTGGAGTCAAAATGTGAAAGTATGCATGTAATAGCAGCATCACTGTCTGCAAAGAACTGAATGTCTGTCTCAGGGTCTTATAGGTGACAAGACAATTTGGGCTACTAAGCCTGCCCATCACCCGAAAGAGCACAGCCAGTTAGTTATCTACCTCTGTGACCTCTAGGAATAGAAAAGGTGCCTTATTATTAGAAATCTCTGCCTGGCTGATCATTTTCACTCTAGAAACCCAAACAGACCCACACTTGGGGAAGTTGGGAAGCTATCTGAATAAAAGTAGATGGAGGTGGCTCATAAATGGCATAAGGAGATTCAGAAAGGTGCACAGGTAAGCACTTCTGTGTCATTTTTCTGCCAGGCAGCCATGTATTTTTCCCCAGTCTTCAGTTGATTGGAGTGCATTACTTAATCATAATTATTCTAAATAGAATCCTTCCAATCAGAATCTGCACCTATTATTAAAATGTGTACCACAAAGTGGTGACCCTAGATGACAGGTCACAATCCTGGTGACATTTGAATGCTCTTTTTAAGGACCATGGGGTCTTTTGCATCTACCTTATCTGTCACTAGTTCAGGAAGACAAGTCTTTGACTTAATACCTTGTCCAAAGGATGGCAGCCAGGGAGTGCAGTCCCCCTGTTGTGGCACATTATGCTTGCAATATTAAAAAATGAAATCCAAGCACCTGGTGTAGAAATTAAATCCACATCCTGCCCATCTTCCAGCATCAAAGGCAGGTACCCTACCCACTAAGCTACTGACACTATTATGTGGGCCAGCAAGCAACCAGCCACTCAAGTGTGAACTTTAACACCTGTTCTTTCTGTAGGGGTGAGTCCTAGTATCCCCATTCCAGATAAGGATCACTTATTCATTGAATGGACTCTTTGTCTGATGCAACCTGTTAGAATGACTTGCCACAAATCTCAATAAAACATAGCTGTAAAGTAAAGAGGGCCATGCAAACTTCTACTCTGTGATGAGATGATGAGCCCAGATGGGATTTTGGTGCCTTTCTGAATAAGTTTTGCAAAGAAAAACCAAACACATTACAGTTCAGCATTGTCTAAAACTATCCTTGCAAACAGGAATGAGTTCACACCTAGTCATGATTTTCTATGGTCTCTAATTATGAAATGTGGTTGTTCCAGCAACAACATCTGCACCAAGGATCTGTTCTTACACATATAGCAGTAGCACTATTGTGCACGTTTATAAAACATAGCAGTTGTGTCTAACTATGTACAGATGTTTACCGTGGTCCCAATATGCGATGAATTGCACTAGTGGCCAAGGTGGCACACTTCAGCAATATCACCTTAGTCCAATGTGCCTAGCTCATCGGAAGCTCATTTTTGCTAATGGCTGCTCTATCTTGCCACCTCCTCTTGTTCAGCCTTTTATATCCGGCAGACATCCAGATCTTTGCGAATACGGGTCTCCAAACACGAGTGATATTAGGAATAAAAGGAAATCAAATGCTCTTTACAGACACTCCCTTGCTCACAAAACTGCCAATTTTAACTTTTTGGTTATTGACCATATTATGAGGGATAGAAGTGATAAAATATTCTGGCATTCCTTACTTAATCAAAAAGAGAAAAGCTGGAACATTAGGCTGGGGGGGCAGGTATTAATGACAAATTTTGACAGGCCAATAGGAAGTTAGCATTGGTGTGATGTTATGCTTAAATATTACCATTTTGTTAGTGCATTGTTATCACTGATGAAGGCAGTACTACTGCTGAAGCCAGTTTGAGTTTTGCGCTTTGCACATTTTTTGGATGCTGCCACATTTACAATAAATATTTTATGTTCCATGAATTGGTGCTGGCTAATTTCTTTAAGCTCATTTGGTGTACCAACACCTGGTTTGTTATGACTGCCTTTCTTTTCACTATGTTCCACAGAATTTCAGACTGTGATTAACCAGCTATAAGACAATACTCACACAGCTTCCAATGTTGATTCCAAAGAAATTCTTCCCACATGCCAAGAAATAGTTTCTTCTTCTTTTTCACTGAACCAAGTTATTCTGTTTTCTGTCACCTTTCTAAAACAATAAAATAAGAGTGAACAAAGTTATCATACTTTAGATATTCAAAGACAACTAAGGTATTATTGCAAGGCAATTGAGCATATCCATTAATATGACCATTTCTGTTTTGTTTACTAAAGGGAAACAAGGCAGATCATTTGACTGGCACTTTTCAAATGATTCAAATAAAATAATTATAATAAAATGTAATTCTAATACAATGGCTAAATGCATTAAAATTTGAACAACACTTAAATCAATACGAGACTTATATAAACTTAAAAAATAAACTTTAAAAATCACGCCTTAGGTGAATCTTTACTGTAGTTTAGCTGCTCTCAACTTTAAAACAGGCTGAATAGATATATAATCATTAATTTCTGGTTAATACATGGCATGTGGCCATCTAAGTTCTTTATTCTCTAATGCTGTTTTAACATCCCCATCTTAGGGGTTCAAAGTGAATTGATCCAAAATTGCAAATTTAAACTTTGAAAAAGACAGACAAGTAGCTGAATACTTAAATAAAGCATTACTTTCATTGTGCTTAGAAATATCATAACAGTGTTTGTGCATTCTTTAACAAATGCTGTGTTCAGTTTTCCCTACATAAAATGAAAGGCATTCTGAACATTTAGCAAGATACACCACTAGTTTTGCATGACAATTGCCTTTGCAGAAATATACTTTAGAATGAACACTAGTTTTATAAAACCAAGCTCTTCTTTTCAAGAATAAACAAGCACTGATTGCATGTACCACACTTTATAGTACCTTTCTTTTCATGTTCAAATTCCTGACTATTTGACCACTCTCCTTCAAACAATTTTTTCATGTTGAATCCAGTCTTGTGAATGAATAGGGGTGCTCACCCTAGGTTGTTAAGCACATTATGACTAGCCTTAAAATGTTCCATTTTTTTCGAATAATATTCTTAATTTCAACTGACTGAGAATTATATTGAACTACCAGAGCTTTTTCATAGTTTTTTGCTAATGGGGCCTTGATATTAAGGGGTAACTTAATACCCAATAATGGCTTATATCTATCACCCTATTCACCTTTTACTTGATGTCTAATACTTTGTACCAGGGAGCTAGGATAACCCCTGGCT